>NW_026857830.1:0-227350 GCF_026571515.1 Ruditapes philippinarum
GCTGAAAAAGACCCCCCTGGACAAACCATTTCAAACAAATACACCCCCCTGGACGGGTACCCCTCGGACAAAATCCCTCTATGAAAATACCCCCCCTGGACAAAAAAAAGTGCCTTCTATAGGGGGGGTACGGACATTTTCTGGAATAGCCCATTCTAATTTCTAAGCCCATTCCCATTAATTATATCCCCGTACTGCCACTTTCCAATCAGCTATCAGATTTTTCTACAATTACTGACAGTGAAATTATTAGAAAGAAATTTCTCTTACAATTCTGTAAATATCGTCATTTCAGCTAATAAATGCAACAATTTTTTTTTTAATTTTGGAAGTGGCGTGTACGGGCCCATACGACTAGCCAAAAGTTCTAGCCATACGTGAGTCATGTACGGCTATCCAGGACACACTGAATTGTCTAGCCGTACTGAAAACTGAATGGAATGTATGCTGTTAGGTGTTGGCGCAATGAATTAGAGCATAAAGAAGTTATTTAACTTATTTTGTTTTACATTGCATATGTAATATACTTTTTAATGACTTCAAAAATTACATGTTATAAAAACATGAAAAAGGGGAAATAATTCTCACAAAAGTGACAGTAGCCAAATATTTTTCTTTCTGTTTATGACAAATAATATGAAATTAGGCAAAGCCTATGAACGGGGAAGTCGTTAAAAATTCCTTTCATTTTTTTCCGTTTTAAAAGTGTCATTCGGTATTTCATACGTGTTTCATCCGTTTTCACTCGGAACACTCGACGTTTATTATTTATCCGAAAAGTGGAGATTTGTTCCGTTATCGGAATACACCGTCTTTTATCATTGAGTTACATTGTAAATGGCGGCGCCTAACTAGAACTGACACTGAAAATTTCATTGATAGGTATAGAATTGTATATTTTTTTTTATTTTTTTTTATTTGATTTTCTTTTAAATATACACGTGTAGTCTATAGCCGGGCAAGCCAAAGCCCGGGCCCGCTTCGCGGGCCCGGACTTTGACTTCCCCGTATTATTCTCAATAAACAAACAAAGTTTAAAAGAAATATCTTCATTTCTTTTCCAGAAATATGATTTTTTTTATGTCATAAGCCCGATCGAGCATTTTCACCAGCCTGTTTAAGCGAGGATTACAACCAAGAAACAGCTATTGTGTTCGTTTGTTTACTTTTAGAGATAAATCATCATGTTGGCTACAGTAAAGAAAGTACAAATTTGATCTTTGTCATCTCCAGACAGCAAGAAAAAAAAGAGTTGTAATTGTTACATCGATCATTATTATAATAATCCTTTTTGTGTTAATAGGTTTAATTTTCACCACCTTTAAAATGAAAAACAGCACCGAAAATATTTATTGTTGGACTCTGTCTAATAATTGTGTCAATTACTAACAGTAAGAGAGTTTGCAGTTCCGAGTGAAGTTTCTTTTAATTTAGGCTAATTGATTTTGATTTTATGTTCGATATCTATCGACTTAAAATTGTTTTACTAATAAACAAACACACGACGCCAGGGTTCTTGTGAGAATGCATTTATTTTTGAAATTGACAAAAACAAGCTTTTTTGGACGTTATAAATGTATATGATTATTTATTCCATGTGCTTAATTAACAAATAAATGATTAATTAATTCATCTTTCATACAAATTACACAACAATTCATAAGCATAAAAGCACGATGTTATAACTTAAGAAAATATTAATCATTAAATCATAAATATAACTTTTCATTCACATATACAACGAATGTACTTTGAATAATTATGCGTCATGTAACTTTGACACTTTTATCAAGATAACAACGCTCTTATTTCCATCGTATTCTTTCTTTTACAAAATGGCGGAGCATCATTATTAAAGTAAACATAAGTGGACCAATGCGGGTCTTGGTTAAAATACCTATTTAAAGATACAAAATAACATACGTATTTTCGACATTCATATAATTTTGAAAAGTACCATACGGCTAGACAATTCAGTATGTCCTGGCTAGCCGTACGTGAGTCACCTACAGCTAGAACTTTTGGCTAGCCGTACGGATCCTTATGGCTAGCCACTTCCTTAAATATAACCAGTCATGTATTTTAAGGAAATTTTTTACTAACTCAACTTCCGATAAATGATAATAAACAATTTTAACCTATTTGTAATACCATTTTTCAATCTTGATATCTATTTGCAGTAGTAAAGCTCTCACAATTGGGGTATGGCTGTACATCTCAATTTGCATAACAGAAAAAGCATGCTCTTGTGAATTTTTAGCTCATCTGTCACAAAGTGACAGGGTGAGCTTTTGTGATCGCTTTTCGTCCGGCGTCCGTCCGGCGTCCATAAACTTTTTCTTTAAATGACATCTCCTCATAAACCGCTGAGCCAATTTCATCCAAACTTCACAGGAATGTTCCTTTGGTGGTCACCTTTAAAATTTGTTCAAAGAATTTAATTCCATGCAGAACTCTGGTTGCCATGGCAACCGATAGAAAAAACTTAAAATATCTTCTTTTAAAAAACCCAAAGAGGTAGAGCTTAGATATTTGGCATGAAACATCTTCTAGTGAGTGTCTATCAAGTTTGTTCAAATAAAAGCCCTGGGGTCAAAATTGGCCCCGCCCCAGGGGGTCATTGATTTTCCCTATATGCATATAGTAAAAACTTATAAAATCTTCTTTTAAAGAACCCAAAGAGCTAGAGCTAAGATATTTAGCATGAAACATGTTCTAATGGGTGTCTACCAAGTTTGTTCAAATAAAAGCCCTAGGGTCAAAATTGGCCCCGCCCCAGGGGGTCATTGATTTTCCCTATATGCATATAGTAAAAACTTATAAAATCTTCTTTTAAAGAACCCAAAGAGCTAGAGCTAAGATATTTAGCGTGAAACATCTTCTAATAAGTGTCTATCAAGTTTGTTCAAATAAAAGCCCTGGGGTCAAAATTGGCCCCGCCCCAGGGGGTCATTGATTTTCCCTATATGCATATAGTAAAAACTTAATAAAATCTTCTTTTAAAGAACCAATAGAGCTAGAGCTTAGATATTTAGCATGAAACACCTTCTGATGGGTGTCTACCAAGTTGTTCAAATAAAAGCCCTGGGGTCAAAATTGGCCCCGCCATGGGTGTCATTGATTTCTCTTATATGTGTATAGCAAAAACTTAAAAAATCTTCTTTGAAAAAAAACAAATAGCTAGAGTTTAGATACTAAGCATGAAACATCTTCTAGTGAGTCTCTACCAAGTTTGTTAAAAAAAAAGCCCTGGGGTCAAAATTGGCCCCGCCCCGGGGGACATTCATTTTCCTTATTTGTGTATAACAAAAACTTAAAAAATCTTCTTTGAAGAAACTCAAATAGCTAGAGTTTAGATATTAAGCACGAAGCATCTTCTAGTGAGTGTCTACAAAGTTTGTTCAAATAAAAGCCCTGGGGTCAAAATTGGCCCCGCCCCAGGGGGTCATTGATTTTCCCTATATGCATATAGTAAAAACTTAATAAAATCTTCTTTTAAAGAACCCATAGAGCTAGAGCTTAGATATTTAGCATGAAACATTTTCTGATGGGTGTCACCAAGTTTGTTCAAATAAAAGCCCTAGGGTCAAAATTGGCCCCGCCCCCCGGGGGTCATTGACTTCTCTTATATGTGTATAGCAAAAACTTAAAAATTCTTCTTTGAAAAAAAACAAATAGCTAGAGTTTAGATACTAAGCATGAAACATCTTCTAGTGAGTATCTACCAAGTTTGTTCAAAAAAAAGCCCTGAGGTCAAAATTGGCCCTGCCCCGGGGGACATTCATTTTCCTTATTTGTGTATAACAAAAACTTAAAAAATCTTCTTTGAAGAAACTCAAATAGCTAGAGTTTAGATATTAAGCACGAAGCATCTTCTAGTGAGTGTCTACAAAGATTGTTCAAATAAAAGCCCTTGGGTCAAAATTGGGCCCGCCCCGGGGTAAATTGATTTTCCTTATATGTGTATAGCAAAAACTTAAAAATTCTTTGAAAAAACCTGAATAGCTAGAGTTTAGATATTAAGCAGGAAACATTTTCTAGTAAGTGTCTACAAAGATTGTTCAAATAAAAGCCCTGGGGTCAAAATTGGCACTGCCCCAGGTGTGTCACTGTTTTTAACTAAATGTGTAAAGAAATAACTTGACCAGCTAGACCTTAGATGTTTAGCATGAAACATCTTCTAATGGGTGTCAATCCAAGTTTGTTCAAATAAAAGCCCTGGGGTTTAAACTGGCCCTGCTTCAGGGGCCTATATACAGGTGAGCGACTTCAGGGCCATCATGGCCCTCTTGTTTTTTGATCTTAGGGTGTAATTATGACCCCCTTCTAGTGACAGCTTACTGAAAAGTTATCTGAGAGAATGTTTTTCCTTGGTTAATTGACTGTTACTTTACTGAGGTATTACCTTCCAATTAAGAATCATGCGGTAAAATATGTGCATACCAAAATTATAGGTTTTGAAGTACAGTATACACTATGACTAATGATAGTGAACAGTGGTCGAACTTAATATCCATTTCTGCAGACTGACAAAAAACTGAGTCTGAAAATCAAATATTTTTAGAAAATTATTGCATTTTGTAACTGTTAACTAAAATACTGGTATTTTGTTTTTTATCGCCATAATTGACATTGTTACTGATAAATGTAGTCAAGGTAAACACAAGATGTGCTTACAGTTTGGTTACATGACAAATAAGGACCAAAGAAAAGAGTTTTTAGGGATGATTGAAAAGTGGTTGTGATTGAAAACTGGCAGTATGTGGATACTATATACTAATATATAGACAAGGGTAACAACTCCCATAAGAAGGTTTTTATGCCCAATCAGGGTTTTTGCCTCGCAGTTCTTTCCAAGATACAGCTTCAATAAAAAGGAATTATGCAATATGTAGTCGAATGATTTATCTATCGAACCAGGGTCTTTCAAATAGAATGGTCTGGAAACACGCTATGTAAACCCTCCTCGCTACAATTAAACATGTCTCGGTATAAATCGGTATAGTTTGCTATAAGCAAATTATGTAAGTGTTCAAGAAAAGGGCGAATATTAAATACAAGAGCAAAAATTACACATGTAGTATTATATGTAGTATGACCCTGCTTGAGAACAAAGCTGTCTGTTTTGAATATATACATGATTAAACTTGATTGTTCATTTTATTGTTTTAAATGTTTTTTGTTAAAAAATTTTAACGACATGATGTTATTTAAAAATCTTTCAACTTTTCAAAAAAGGATAAATATTTGAGGAAATGATGTTTTT
The DNA here is from genome assembly GCF_026571515.1 of Ruditapes philippinarum. Taxonomy (NCBI): domain Eukaryota; kingdom Metazoa; phylum Mollusca; class Bivalvia; order Venerida; family Veneridae; genus Ruditapes; species Ruditapes philippinarum. Next base: position 5,267 of record NW_026857830.1, read on the forward strand.
TAAAGCCATCTTTGTTAAAAAACATAGATTGTTTGTTCAGAATATTTGCCGAAAATGGGCACCATTTTGAAAATGCACCAAATTAAACATCAAGTATTTGCAAATAACATCGTGAAATATAATAATATTTTTTTTATTTCTTTTATAAGATGCATTATTTTTGGCAGAGTTATGCCCCTTTCACTTTGAAATAAAAAAAAAAAATCAGTTTCAGTCCATTATCTCCCCAACAGTTGTACACATTCTACTGAAATTATACCTATGGATATGTCAAAAAAATGCACAGTTCAAATTAAAATTTGGTCATGGTTTGATGAATTTTGGCAGAGTTATGCTCCTTTAACTTAGAAAAAGAAATATTCAGTTTCCACTTATTATCTCTGTAAAGGTTGTACACATTCAACCCAAATTTAAAATATGGATATGTCATAGAAATGTGCAGTTCAAGTTCAAATTTTATCATGGTTTGGTGATTTTTGGCAGAGTATAAATGCCCTTAAACTTTGAAAATAAAAGAAGAAATTTTCAGTTCCATTCTTTATCTCCCCAAGGGTTGTACACATTCAAATCAAATTTAGAATATGGATATGCATAGAAATGTGCAGGTCAAGTTTGAATTTGGTTGTAGTTTAATTATATTTGACAGAGTTATGCCCCTTAACTTTGAGAAAAATAAGAAATTTTCAGTTTCTGTTCATTAATTACCAAACTGTTGTATTCAACTCAAATTTGACATAGAAATAAACAGGCCAACTTTGAATTTGGTCATGATTCTATAATTTTGGACAAAGTTATCTTTCCTGAATGTTAGAAAAAATTTGAAATTTTCAGTTTCAGCACTCGTGCTTTTGTCGAAATGTAAGTAGTCATTATCTCAGTTACAAATATGCAATTTACAAAAGAGTAACCGTGACTGAAAAGTTTCAGGACCTTCAACTTTGTATAAAAGTGGTTGCAGTGGTTTAACATTGAATAGTTTAAGGGCCTTGAACTTAGAGTGAAAAAAATAGTTAGTGCAAACAAATTTGGCACTAAATATTATTATAACATTTAAAATTTTGGCTGCATGGGGGGCATCTGTTGCGTGATGACACATTTCTAGTTTACTTTTAAATTTGTAGAATTTATATAAGTATTGTATTTGTACAAGATAGTCATGCAAAATTCCGTATTGTATCAAACTCAAACTGGTATAGTAAAAAATCCAAACGCAGTCGCTGCATCTCGGTGCCCTGCAAGATGAATTATAGTATATAAAAATAAACTTATACAAGAAAATACATACAGATAAACAGTACGATTTAGATTGTAAAGATCAGAAACTACCACAGAGCTTGCAGCCCTTTGATTTTTATTTTCAATCTCTCATTAAATACTGAAATACAAATTTTTCATTTACAAAGAAAAAAAGGCTTCTGACACTTTCAAGTATATATAATAAATAAAACAATCAGTGTGTGAGATGCACTTTCAGTCATTTTCTGCCTTGTTATATATGAATCAATCAAAATAGACAGTACATGAGTAAAAATTGCATACACAATATCTACTTAATTGAACACAGTGATAGTCATTAGTGACTTTGGATTGTGAAATAAATCAACAAGTATGTTTTACTTTTAACACTTTCTTTAATTTAATTATTTATGAAGAATTTCATCATGAATTTATTATTGCGTTGTTTTGTTTCGGATTTTTTTTTTCAGAAGTAAAGTTATTCTTTAGTGCTCAGAAATAAACTTGTTTGAAATTAGTTTTAAGTTTAGACTAGTAAGGCATTAAATAAATACATGAAGATATTTATCCTATTTTTTATTGGTCTTCTGTGCAAGGGGACTCTGAGGTTAACTGATTAATATCTTCCGGGGCCGAACGGTTATGGTTGCTTTTAATTGCGTTCTTTGAAGAATTTTGTTCAATAGTAGCATGAGGGGTCAAAGCCTCTTTACAATAGACAGTAAAATAAGAAAAAGTAGCTTGCCCAGTTCGGGAAATTTTGTGTTGTAAAATTGTTTAATTGAGAAAATATTTTGTACCTTTTGAAACTCCTTCATGCTCTTTTGGCATAGTATTTTTAATTGTGCAGCAGTGCATAATTGTTTTATCCAGTAATTTAAATATCTTTGATTCATCATTGCAAAAAAAAAATACAATAAAATTTGACAATGAATTTTCTGTCTGATACCATACTACATGTAGCAAATATGTCAGTTTTGATATAAATAGAAACTTGATATATATAGAAAATTGGTTATTAAAAAATCAGCAATATTTTGTATTAAAGCATTTGAAAGACGAGACAATTTGGTAGATTAGCATATCAATATGATATTTAAATTAATGTAGTAATTTATTTTTGGCATTCTCAATCAACTTGTTTAACTTTGTCATATAACTGATATTATTATTATTATTATGACATGAGCATTGTTATAATTATAAATGTATGTTATGATGATGGGTGTAACTGTTGAGCCCAAGTCAGAAATAAAGTATATGCTTTGTTCTGTTCTGTTCTATAAAAAATTTCAGTTTGATTGGGAATTTTGTAAGTTAAAGATTGGGCAAAAAATAACCATATTATTTTGCCATTGGAAATGGGTCTGGTAATTTGACCTGTGGTGACTCTTGAAAAGGCCTGATTGTTTAGTTTCAATGAAAGAACATTATATTATTTGATATCTTTTACAAATGTTTGTATTCATCCACCTTATTTTATGAATGCATTTTAGATAAATTTTATGTCATCCTCAACAATTGCACACATGAAAGGCAAAATGTGCCTGAAAAAATCTTAATTGGAAAGGTGTGAAGATTACGGTCTTTTAAGAGATTTTGGAACAAGACCCTGCATAGATTGTTCAAGTTGAAAGTTAATGATTTTGAAAATAGAATTTAAGAAAAAAACAAACTAGAATTTCATTTTTCGAATATTCGGCAGATTTTTTGAAATATTCAAATAATCATTCTCGTTCCTATTATTATATATAATACATGTAACTGTAATTGCAAATAAAAATGAAATGCATGTTTTCTTTTCTTTGTAGAAACCTAAGAACTTTATAACCATGGTGATAGGGAAGTTATAGAATGAGTAAAGTAGTCATCGAAGATTTCCCTCCAAAAACCTCGTCTTCAGACTATGTAAGTATCAGTGAGTGTGGGATGGATGATTGAAACTTATATATAGGGTTTGTTAGTATTCAAGGGGGAGAACTTACTTTTTGGCTGCATCCGCCATCTTGTTTGTTTGGGTAACAAATGGCGTGATTCTCCCCTGTGAGTATTTGGGACTTGGTATTAACTTGAATTAATTAAACTCTTTATCAATCTCAAAATCTGTAATCTATTTTTCTGAAATTCTTCCATTTCATTAAGGGATGGATGACTGATAGTTATATTGTCACCTTAGTGCAGCAACAGCTTAACTCCTATTATATTTAATAGGAGTTAACCTGTTTCTGCACTAAGGGGATGATATGGAGTTTGTTGGCATTGGGGACTTGGGAGTAGAGACTTGAATTAATCCAACTCTATAGCAATCTCTGAAATTGAATAATTTATCTGAATGAGTAGTTTGGGCTTGGTACGGGATTGGATTGGATCTGATGGGATGGGAAGTTCAATTAATGCAATAGGTGTCAAAGCTGATGCCAGGGTTTTAAATGTAAATCAAATTTGATTTGTACTGATTTCCATGCAAAGAAATCAGCAATGATTACACAAGAATAAAGCCTTCTGCTTATCCCTGCAGCCTTACCAAGATCTATGCCGGCCCGCTCAATTTTAAAGGGACTTCACTTTGTATTTTCGATATGGCAGGTCTTGAAATATTTTTCTAAGATTTATGTACCATTTGATGTAGCTCCAGACTCGTGTGCAAATTCTCAGATCATTTCCTCATCCCGTTTTTCAGAATAATCATTTTTTTTGTGCACAATGACTTAGAAATACTTAAATCAGGCTAAGAATAGCACAAAAATAAATATTAAATTTAATTCTGAGTGTTTTTCTGTATTATCCTTTGCAGATTTTTTTCTATTTTAGGGCTTCACTAATGATCTATGTATGAATTTTAAAATTATGTCTTCAAGCTTTTTTTCCTATATGGAGCTCCTTTAATGTTAAGGTATGTACATGTAGATCCCCAAAACTTCTTATTAATTGACAATCTTAAATTCAAACCAGGACAAGGGTGGATAAATACATTAAAAAGGATAGACTAATTGCATATTTTCAACTTCTACGACATTGTTTTGTCATTATACAAGGAGTGCATTGATAATATTGCTTTTATTGTTATGTGACCTCAATAAAATAAGCTGTCTATTTGTTATATTGGTAAGTGTGTAAAATGACCATGTTACAGGTCAGTTTAATTACATTATTAGCATGAAATCTGACAATTAAGATAATTACTTTACATGTTTGTAATATTAATAATCAACAGCACATCTGTCAATAATGTATACTGCTTTGAAAAAGTGTGTGTGTGTGTGTCACATAATATATTTTCATGTAATTTCTGCCATATGAGCTGTTGTGCTTAAAATTGGGAAACAAGTAATCAAAGTTGATGTTTTGTATGGTTTAGAGAGATGCTTTAATGGTTGTAGGTGATGCATAAATAGATAGAGCCTTTAGGGGAAAGCTAAAATGGTAAAGGGCTTTAGGGAAATGGTTAGGCCTTTGACAAAATGCTAAAATGGTTCTAAAGGGCTTTAAGATATATTTATTTGCTAAAGCAGTTAGAGCCTTTAGATGAATGCTAAAATATTTAGACCTTAAGGGAAATGCTAAAATGGTAAATAGGCCTTTAAGGAATTGCTAAAATAGTCAAGGCCTTGGGAAAATGCTAAAATGGTCAAGGCCTTTAGGAAAATGCTAAAATAGTTAAGGCCTTTAGGGAAATGCTAAAATAGTTAGGCCTTTAAGGAAATGCTAAAAAAGTTACAGGCTTGGTTAGGCCTTTAAGGAAATGCTAAAATCACTCAAGCCTTTATGAAAATGCTAAAATGGTACATGTAGGCTTTTAGGAAAATGTTAAAATGATAAAGGCCTTTTAGGGGAAATATAAGCAAAAGATTGGCTCATGAGTTATATGACAGAAGTTTCAGTCACCATTAGATGATGTGTAGGACGCAAGATGCCAGTTCATAGTTCAGTGTTCAAGGTCACAATTAGAGGTCAAGGTACTCAAAAAAAAGGTGTGGGTTTGATTTAAAAGCCCTGGAGTCCATAAGTTTGTGGTTCCTGTATGACTATTCTGGAATGTAATTTTCCAGACATGTTAACCAAATGTAAGCATCACTAGCATCACCTACTGGTCTACAGCTCTATATTAAAGGTCAAATCATGTAAAATTTTGGCTTAGAATTGTCTTTGAAGGATTTTATATATTTTGAGGCATGGTGTGTTAGTAATTACAGTATTAAGCAAAAGAGAATTTATAGGCCCATTATGCAGCAAATGAGACTGTTATTGTGTGAAATGTAATTAAATTTTTTTTTATTTTACTGGATTTAAAGATACTTTCAAATAAGACTCATCCGTAAAATATTGAAGTGGAGCTAATTAGAGAAGTGTTTATTGGATATAATACGGTAAGTTAATGAAATTATTCATAGCTATACCGGATAAAGGAAAGTAATTTTCATGACCTTTCAAGTGGCCATGAATGAAGTTATGTTGAATCAGAATATGATAAATAAAAAAAAATTGTGATGTTTTGTTTTTATGCCCTCGAATGGCAGCATATTAAAATCTGTCTTGTCTTTAAAATTAAAATCTGTCTGTGTGTCTGTAACTTAGGAAAAAAGAGAATTAAATGGTACCAAGTAATGGTATCTTAGAATAACAGAAACTTGGTAAAAGGTAAAAGTAGCTTTGAATAAAAAATACAAAAATGTTATTTGGTACCACGTGCTGGTCAGGGACCACCAAAACCAGACAACAACCATCAAACCTAGACAACGCTGAAAATGCCTGATTTTAGTTTTTATCTTTGTTTAGTGGTTGTTGATCAATCAGTCATTTTTTTTTTATCAACAATGAATGCATGTTTCTTTTATGATTAAATAATTAACTTTATTTCAATTTTTGTAAACGGTTATATTTTAATGTCTATATCAAGAACGTTGGACATCTAAAGTGCAATACCTGACTTATTATATTAGCTATAATCATTTTCAGAATTAAAACAATAAAATATCCAAAACTTCTGCATTTGCTGCTGAAATAATTTATATCATATTAAAAATAAAAAATTAAAACACCTCGACTTTTATCTAAAAAAAAACGTCATGCATGTATCTGTCCGGACACAATTGGAACTGTAGTGTGAACAATTTAGGTAATTTTGATACCTTCCTTCACATGCCTCAGATGTAAGTGTCAACATAATCAGAAATAAACAAACTTAACATTTGTAAGTTAGGAGAATAACCTAGCTATACCTTGGCAAATTTTCATAATTCTTTAGCTGTTAAAACTATGAAATCTGAATGGAAAAATGTTCAAAAAGTGTCTAGTTGATAGTTCCCTGACCAGTAAAGATCGAGATATGTACCAGATTAGTTGACTTTTGATAATTGTCTTAAGATAATTTATTGAAATTACATTAACCCCCTGTACTGTTATGTCACTTTAGTGTCACATTGCTGTATTGAATTACGGGGGAAGCAGGGTTTTAAATTTTCATTTAGAAAGTAACAATATTTCCCTGTGGTTTTTCAGGGGGGAAAATCAATGTCCATATATAACTTAGAATATTGCATAGCAACACAATACAGTGAGATGATTATAATCCGATAGCAAATACTGCACTGTTGTTGTTGTTGTTGTTTTGTCCGCTCTCATAATGTATTATGGGTAAACTTTGTAACATGTTGCTATGGTAACCAGGTGATTTCAAAGCATTTTCCCTTTTACAGGAATTTTTCCATCGTATTTACTTTAAGCGAGAATAGAGTGACATACTGATGGAGGAAGAGGGAGTTTAATAACATGTAGTTTTGTTTGCTTTTAATTGGAAACAAGATGAAAAAGTCATAGGCTTAAAAATGACAATATTGTGGTAAAGGGGAAATTATATACAGCTGCGTGTGTGAATAATAGACTTGTTTAGAACATGCTGCCAAATATAAACATATCTCATTTCAAGTTGTAAATGTCATAATGTTTTGGTTATTTTTAGTATTTAGAATTTGTTAATTTTGTTCATATGTTTATGTTTTTTATGACACTTGTCTTTTTGTCTTGTTTCAGTTGTAAGCTATTTATAAATTTAATTTGGTATACGATGTGCGTGTGTATAAATTGTGTTAGATGAAATGAAATACAAGTCTTGTTCAGGTGGAAATTTTGTGGCGATGATGAAAATGGTATTTTTTGTTAACATTTTATTCTCTTGTGTGAATAGAAACGTGTCTTGAGTTTTAAGTGAAACGGGGAAAAAATGGGTTGTGTCCATGGTGGTCGTAGGAATAGTAACTCTGAGGAATACATTGAAACTTTGACATTACGTCGCCAAGTCAGCAAGAAAACTGCGGGACAAAATCTTCAGATATCAATCTCTGTCATAGCTGACCCACTTTCGAGCGATGACGAATCTCCGACCTTGACCTACCATTTTCAAAGGTCAGGGGTTAAGAAGAGTCACAGTTTTCGTACAGTCTCCTATGCAGAAGGGAGACGGTACACGAAGTTTCCGAACATGGTTGGCTATAAAATGTGTGTTTCGTGTAACGAGCCCGGACAGGATGTTTTGAAAACGGTCTCTGTAATACCGGAAGTAGAAGACAAAGAGATTTGTCGTAAATGTTCGGTCCATAAAAGAAAAGGTCATAAAAAAAAGAAAGCTGAAAATGGTGAGAAGCAAAGTAAGACAGTTTCAAAGGTGGACATATCTACATTCGCAGATCTGTTGGCATTGGTGAGTCAGATCCGTAACATTTAAACTGTTGTATCAGTTACCTTGTACAATCTTCGCTATGCACCACTGTTCCCAAACTGAAGATTTCTATGCTTTTATATCTAAATATAATGACCTTTTTCTCACCCATGCCTCACTTATACATGTATACGGAAACAGTTATAATATTGCTTGGTATTTGTTTTGTAAAACTTTCTTTGATGTGTATACCTCATGTAATAATTCTGTTGATGCTCCTTGTAACTGTAGATGCTAAATATTTCTGAAAATGTTCATTCTCAAAATTTGGAAATATTAAGATGAAATTTTGAAACTGCGGTTGGACAGCAATGTTTAGGACCTTATTACACTCCATGGATGAATCTGATTAAGTTATATTTGTTTCAATATTTTGGCAGCAAGACTGGCAGATTTTACAAACTGATATCAAATATATGTATATCTTTGCATATTGACTGGTGTCAAACATTTGTTCACTATCATTTCCATGTTATTGTAAGGCCTATAATGATGAAAGTTTATTCTGAGATTTTAGGGGGTCCAAGTGGTTACGCCTTAACAGGGCTATGGACTTGACTTGACGGTTAGACTGGACTGAGTTGTAGGCTAGACTTGATTTGGCTGTAGGCTAGAATGAAGTGAGTTTGAGCCTGGACTGGGCTGTAGGCTTGACTGGGCAATATGCTATAGGCTGTACTAGATTGAGCTAGACTGGAGTTTATTGAGTTTTAGGCTGGACTTAGAGACACCGCTATTGGCTGAACCAGACTGGGCTATAGACTGGACTGGACTGGGACCAGAGGCTGAACCAGACAGGAGTGAACAGGCTGAACTGCCATGGAAATGCTCTATACTGGTCCGATATACCTACCATATATTATGTAGATATATTCTTAATATCATTGTAGCTTATAAGGATTTAAGAGTTGTAAAAGAAGAATGATTTGCCTTAAAGATATAGATAAGTTTAGATATAGATTGCCATGAAGAACATTTCTTTTCATAACTGTTGAGATTAAAAAAAAAATATATATAGTCTTGTGTTAAGTCTTAAGAAATCAATATGTTTAATGACTGTATAATAAATTAATAATCCTTAAATAAACTGCATACTTCAGTGTATAATTGAAACACGGAATGCATCTTTGGTAATTAAATAGACATTAATATTACTGTAATAGATTATAAATTATGCTATAGGTTATTAGGCCTGCCAGGCTAGATAACCTTTTTACCACTCTAAATACCTTAAATGGACTTGTCCATGTTGTAATCTGGACAAAACCATTTATTATTTTTAGGGGAAATTTCCAAAATATTCATTGTCTGAATTGGGAACAGTGCACTCTGACAATGATCAGATGGCTCAAAATTGTGCTGGCTCGGATATCTTGGTTCAATCCCTTGATCACATGGGTTGATTCTATAAGGGTTAATGTTAAAGGTGAATTACTAAACAATTATTTTACGAAGCACTATAACAAAAGAACACCAAATACATTGCAAAGTGAAAACTTATGAATTTATGATATCAAACATACAGTCATAATTATAAGACAATTTTCAACAGGATATTTTATTAAGGCACATTTAATGCCTCAGAAATAAATGAATTTTTACTTAAGAAAGGTCAAACATGAATTTTATAATGTTTAAATAATGGTTTTAGAGAATGTTAACGTTAGATGGTTGGTACTTGAAGTTAAAGACAGTAGCTGCATTAATGTGATATAATTATTTTGTCATAAAAGTTGCAAAATGTAAAAGTAGTATTTTCACTTTCATACAAAATACTAATTGACCATAACCTTGTAATTATACTACCTGTATAATTGCTAAAAATAAACAGATGAAAATAGATCATTCAGGTAATTCATGGACCAATGACTGACTTTTTGGATACTTAATAATAAAAGTACTACACTAAAATTAAAAAGCTTTTGAGAGAAAAAAATAATTTAAAGCATATCTGAGGCATAATGGGCCTTTAACTACAAACAATTAGTAACATTTAAATTATGTTTTAATTAATTGATATTTTATTTGACATAATCAGAGGTATAATGTTTCAAAGTTAAAAATAGTCTGGACTAGATAATTAATGTGCTGTAATTATTGAATACCTAGTATCTGATGTATATATTTTTAATGAATAGACATTATACAATATAATAATAGACTAAAGATAATGATTTGATAGGTGACGATTGGTGATGTCAATTATGTTAATATGTTAGTAAGTATATAATATAGTCAAGTATAATTATAAACCCTTACGCACAATAGTTTTGTTATTAAAGAGATGACCGTATTTCAACAGGGATAAAAATACATAAAGTACTGAATGTAACAGTGATGTGTAATAATACGACAATGTATGCGTGCGAGCGATGAGACGCGGTCAGGAGTGGTTGTAAGTTAGGCCAAGGAAAAAAAATAGTTCTGTTTCTTGTGACTGAATAAAAAAAAAGAGAAGGTATATTATAAAAGGCAGGACTAGCTCCTTTTAAGTATTTTATTGTAGTTAATTTAGGTAAATTCGTTTCTGGATTAGATAACTTCTGTCTTATGCGTGGATTGAGGAAACTAAAATATATATTCTGGTATTTGAACAAAATAAAAAGAGAGCGTTGTAATAAGGCAGGTCTCTTTTTATTTACACCAAAAATCATCATGAAATTCCAATTTAAATACAGTTCATGTAAATGTTTTCTTAAGGATGACCTTATTGGCTGGAAGCCCAGTTTTAACTAACTCTTAAAGTCAACCCTAAAAACAGAGTTGCCTCAAAATTTGGGACGCAATTGGACCAATTAAATATTATTGATTTTATTGTCATTCATAGATTGGTCAATTACCAAATAAAGGAAAATCATGTTGTGTTAAAAGAAGTTCAGCCTTAAAAACATCCAAACAAAATTATTCAAATTTGTTAAACGTTATTTGTGCAATTCTTTCTTCATTATATATTTATTTATTCATTTATTATGCTATACTTGTAAGTGAAATATTGAGAAATCTTATTCATTAAATCTTATAATGATGAAATAAATATAATGATGAAATAAAATGCATATTTTCATTTTTCTATATTTTCACTGTAGAAATTATTTTTCACTGCAATGAAAGATATTTTCTGTGTTTTTCACTGATGCATCTTTCTTTGAAGTTCAGCCAATACACAAAATTTAACATAAGTCTTTTTGATCATTAGGTCAAAAAAGGGAAAAGTATACAACAACCAGCTTGTGGTATACAAATTATCATATTTAACATGTGGCTACTGCTTCTGGAGAAATATATTTTTTCTTACCACTTGATGAAAATATTTCCTGTATAAATTTATAGAAAAAAAACTTGAACATTTTCTAAATATTTTTATTGGATATATTCAATATTATATATATTTCTAAGGAAAGATTTTGTAAAAGTAGAAATGCAAATAAAATATTAAAGGCCAGCAGTGAAAAAAAGAGGGTACCGTAAGAAGGGAGACAAGACAAGAAAACAACTTTATTTTTGGAGGGCCTTAAAAGGAATAAGTTGTATTAACGTTCTTACACTGTTTAGTTATATGCAGATAAGACAAAGATAAAATAACGCAGCCGGACGGACATTTGATATGAAATTTATAAATTAAGTCGCATATAAACACAGTTATAGTCGTACATTTAAATGTATGGTCACGAATTTTGTTAAATGATACATGATGTCTTTTTAAGACGCCTCAACTAGCTACAACATTTTGATGGTGATACATACAATTTATATATAAATAATTAGATACAATAATTGTAAAGTTGGATTAAGGATTTAACTATTGATTTATTGATAAAAAAATGGATTTAAAGTGTTGAAAATAATTCGGAAAATATTTAGTGGGGAGTAATTATTGTGTATGTAAGAATAAGGAAGGAATTAATATTGTCACAGATTTACAATGTATTATGTAATATAGATCTTTTATCTGTTTGTTTGTGTAAAATCTTAAGTGTTGTTGAAATATTTCTGAAGAAAGGTGAAACACATAAGGAGTTATTGTGACTGTTTAAAAGGGATTAATGCAGAAAAGTTACAGAACTCCATACCTTTAGTAAACATAGAGAAGTTATTTTTATACAATACTTCCTATAACAATTTGATGCTTCGACTATTGGAATATATACATATTTATAATTATAGGATTTAAGGAATCCAGAAGTTGGCCATTTTATGACTGGCAAAAAAATGTAAAGAATTTTGTTCAGTTTTTATTTGAAATTTATGCAGAGTGCTAATTATAAAAGTTAAATTTACAAAATAGGAGATGTTAGTTCTGTTATATTTAGGATATTATTTGTATGATAATATTTGTGATATCATTTGTATGGTAATATTTGTGATATTATTTGTATGATATATATTTGTGATATTATTTGTATGATATATATTTGTGATATTATTTGTATGATATATATTTGTGATATTATTTGTATGGTAATATTTGTGATATTATTTGTATGGTAATATTTGTGATATTATTTGTATGATATATATTTGTGATATTATTTGTATGATATATATTTGTGATATTATTCGTATGATAATATTTGTGATATTATTTGTATGATAATATTTGTGATATTATTTGAATGGTAATATTTGTGATATTATTTGTATGATAATATTTGTGATATTATTTGTATGATAATATTTGTGATATTATTTGTATGATAATATTTTGTGATATTATTTGTATGATAATATTTGTGAGATCATTTTGTATGATAATATTTGTGATATCATTTTGTATGATAATATTTGTGATATTATTTTGTATGATAATATTTGTGATATTATTTGTATGGTAATATTTGTGATATTATTTGTATGATAATATTTGTGATATTATTTGTATGATAATATTTGTGATATCATTTTGTATGATAATATTTGTAATATTATTTGTATTATGATATTTTTGATATTTTTTGTACCAAAATATTCAAGCTGTATTTTATTTGTTCTAGCTGACAGAATGTCTGTGGTGCTATTACTCAGGTGCCCTTTCTTGCGGAAATTTCGCACGGATTACTAGGCACCTGAGGTCTTCCACTACCAGTAAAGCTGTAAGGTCACCATATGACCTATAAATACTGTGTTGGCTAAACATAAAAATAAAAATATAATGTGTTAAAAATATTTGTGATATCATTTGTAATACATGTATGATAATTATAATTTATATTATAATATTCATAGATTATTTGTATATTTATATTTGTGGTAATATTTATTATATAATATGACAGTGTATTACAAGATTTACTGTGGTTTTTCTCACCCTGGTGAATTTGGGAAAAAATGTCAATAACTTTTATAATTTTCGAAATAAAAATGCTCATGCCAGGTGCAAGGTTAAAATTTGGGGAAAACTGCACAATTTTAGGGAAAGTTTTCATTGGGACTTAAATTTAAGACTGGTCTTTTACAGGCATCAGCTGTTATTTGATGTGAAAAGTCACTCATTCACATTTTTATTTGTATGATAATTATTTCATGATATTATTTGTATGATAATGTTTATAATATTATTTAAATTATGAAAATAATGATATTATTTTTATTATATTATTATTCATATTAATTAAAATTTTAATCAAAAAATTTTGCTTGATAACATGAATACATGTATTTAATTCATATTTTTGGATTTAGATCTTAGAAAAGAAGGAAATAACAGCTTTATTATTTGAGACTTAGTCTAAGGCTAATATGTAAATAAGCACATAACACATACTGGCAGCATACTTATGAAAAACTGTAACAATAACTACTGTATTAATTAAATACAAACATTTTCCAGTTACTGTAAACAATAGTTTTTGATTATTCATTCACTCATTTACTTCCGGATGGAAATTAAACAACACAATTATACTACATGCATTAACAAGTGGATTTGTGAGATATTATATGTGATTAAACTGAAATGTATTGACTTAAATCATTATACACCAATATGGGTGTAAATGGACAAAAGTTTGGAATGTGGAATTGTTTTCGTGGAATTCATAGACGGAAAGGAAAGAAGGTAATTGAATTACAAGTGATTTTTGTTGATCCGTGTATTTGTATTTAGAAAAATAAATGTATGTTGAGTGTTCAATATGCTTTATGAAACTTGAAAATATGAAAATAAAAACAAGTTATGACAAAGTACCAATATAAAAATTGGGGGTGGGGGTTGGGGGGGTCACATTGGGTTCTCTTGATCCCCCTGTGGGGTTAGGGACAGGTTGTATCAGCTGTGACCAATACATAAAGGTGTATATTGTGGTGTCATATTATTTGTTGTGACAATTTATGATATACAGACCTTTGGTCTCTTTAGAAATCTTTGGGGTATTTTAGATTTTTGGTTTGTCCTTCTTGTAATGATATCTTGTTATTCATTATTTTTTTAGGATCCCAATGTCATTTTGTAGATAATAACTTCAAATTTATGGGTCATCATCATATTTAGAAAAATTTTCAAAATTTGATAGCCATGTTCAGTGCAGACCATGATAATATGGAAGGGACATGCCAGCTCGTTCTTGTTGCACTGCAGGTTGCACAAGTAGATTCTGTAGCCGCTTATAAGCAAACAAAGGATCTTTTAAGATCCTATCCAAATAATCTTTGGGTATTTTGAACTTTTCTGACTTTATGCCTTTTTCTTTCTGAAGTTTTCATAACAAAGTGTTTCTAATGATATAATCAAGATCTATGGCATTTTGTATATATTGTTGAAGTATTTAATTTTCTAATTTCTATTATTTAGAACTGATTCAATATTCCAAGCTTTTTTGATACTATCTATCTCATTTGCATGCATTTATATTAAAAGCTTTAATCGTATCCCAACTCTGAAAACTTTGCACCTGCTTTGTTGGATTCTGAGAAAGAATGAAACATAATAAACTAGATCTTTTATTATAAGACCAGTGTAACCTCTACAGAACAGTTACCTCTGTACAGCAATTACCTCTTTACAACAATTACCTCTTTACAACAACCTTTTTACAAAAACCTTATCAATTCTTTCCCTCTGATAAAGTGTAAATTTCACTACACATTTCACCTCTGTAGATCAACAATTTCTGTAGATCAACAATTTTCAGTAACACTGGTAATTATTATGAATCTTTGCCTCTCTATTTGCTCTGCAGTGGTACTTTTTACATGTATACTGTAGTCATTCCTATGTATTTTGTTATATAGTCATGGCTTTAGTAAGGATTTCATTTATTTTATTTTGTTTCAATGCAATCTGTTGCTTTTTGTATACTGGTCTGTATATTATAGTGTCCAGTGTTTTGGGTTGTTTTTTTTTGTGAAAATATCAGCAACATTCCTCAGCCACTGATGTGACCTTACAATTGTTGTACCATTTCATTTATTTTGCTAGATTTTTGTGGGATGATAAATAAAAATTTAAAAATAAAACATTACATTATCTTACATTTTACATTATAAAGAGCCCATAATAATTTTTTTTTTCCCTTATAATTTTGCATCAAGAATTTGGCATTTTTTAAGTTATGAATGCAGAATGACAAAGGCAAATTATTGTAAGGTTAAATATACAATTTTCAGGGCCAGTAATGTCATTGTGTGTTTAACTGACTTGAATCACTCGCCTATTATAGTATCTAAGGTTTTGAATTCTGTCACAAATTTTCATTTCATATCATAAAACTATTTTGCCAGCAATATGGAAGGTTCATGGTTGATTCCATTAATTCAAATGACTTCCTGAAACAATGCAAAGATCGTCCCCTACCAGCAAAGCAGGAAAGTTGTCATAAATTATAACCTCAACGATGCATTAATTACTAAATTGATTTAAACGTCACTAGCAATAATGACTTCCCTATATGACACCAATATAGATGTCAAGCCAACTTACACGTCGCTGCAGTCCAGTCTGACCAGGCTGTTTGTCTGCTCATTCAATGGAATATTTAGGTATTTGAACCAATAACCAATCACCATTATTCTGTTTTCATGTTAAAAATTCTGTGTATATAAGCCGGTGATAGGGGGCGTGTACATACAGTAACACAAATGTGTCACATTAAAGGTTCCATGTCTGTTGCCATATGAACAAATCTTCGGCTGTATTTCACCATTTTCATGTTAATTTTCTTATGTTGAAAATAAGGCGATGCTAGGGGGCGTGTATGGTAGCTTCCAATTATCACTACCGTCCACTAACAGGTTTAATCAGAAATTTAAGAGCCTACAACATTTTCAATTTTACCATTTCGGATTCCATTTTTTCTCCTTTTTTTTGTCTCAAAAAGAATTAATGAAAGGGGATAGAAAATACTTACTAATACAAAATGTATTATTAGATAATTTGTATACTGACTCAGATCTACTTAATTAAGGCCCAAACCTTAAAGTTAAATATTAGGAAGGTATGATAATGGCTTATCCATGTTTACTTTATACTGTTTAAACATACATAAGATTTGATAAAAATTTGTTGTGGTATTAATATTTGACTACAGGTAAAACAAAAAATGGATATGTTTACTTTTAAAGTTATATATGTGTGTACATTATGATATCAGCTAAATAGAAGTAAAAATCAACATCTAGTATCTTATCAATAGATAATTATGACTTGATAAATTAAGTAAACATAAAAGTCCTGGAAAGAAAACATTCAAA
Source organism: Ruditapes philippinarum (assembly GCF_026571515.1). NCBI lineage: Eukaryota > Metazoa > Mollusca > Bivalvia > Venerida > Veneridae > Ruditapes > Ruditapes philippinarum. The sequence continues at coordinate 21,903 of NW_026857830.1, forward strand.
CACATATTATAGTCTGATTTTATTGACCTGTCAATTATGAATACATTATAGCACTCATTTAAATATTCGATCCCACTTCGGGTTTGTCCGTTTATTTTACGAGAATTAATATGGAGTATTTAACTAACATTTTGAAAACTCCCCCTAGCTTAATGTAAATTCTCGTAACATCCGCAATAGCACAGTCGGTTAAGTGATTACTTAATGTACGAGAGGTCCGAAGTTCGATCCATTATTTTTAAATTCTTTTTAGGCTTATTCTTTCTTTATATTTAAGTATATTTTAATGAAAATTGTCAAGCGTTTGCAAAATTGTCTACACGGATATGAAACAACTAAGAAACATTGAATTTTCACGTTTTGTATTGTATTTTACGGCACTGAAATGACATTTATTGATTTAAATCCAAATGAATTTTGAATATTAATTCTTAAACAAGTTAAGTATTTACCAAAAAAATGCAAAGCATATTAAAACAGAAAGAACAACCATAACTTCAAAAATGTTGGAAATAATTATGAATAAGAAAAAAAAACTGGACATACGCTGTCTCGATCTTACAACACGTAGGGCATTTAGACATTATATATACCCGTAGTTTACCCTATTTCGCTATAACGGTCAGTGTAACTACTTCATAGAAACAAGATTAATTTAATCACATCTTACTGCGTACATCTCACGGAATTTACCGAACATTTATCGGATATTAATATATTCTGTGCATTGACCGTATAATCAGTATGGAATTGACAGGTTAATAAAATCAAACAATATGATACAGTAATATATTATTTAATTACAAGTCACAAAGTCCAAGATCAGTAAATATTTGATCAAGCTAATGAATTTCCCCCAAAACAGTACAACCCCAAACTCTCTTGTACATTTACATTTTTCTGGTTCATTTTACTGAACTTTTTAACTCTTATCATAAGCTAAATATTGTGAACTCATAACACGCTTAATATTGTGAACTTTTACCATGCTAAATATCGTTAATTTCTTACCATGCTTAATATTGTGAACTCTTACCATTGCTTAATATTATGAACCCTTACCACGCTAAATATTGTGAACTCTTACCATGCTAAATATAGTGAACTTTCACCATGCTAAATATCATGAACTCTTACCATGCTAAATATTGTGAAATCTTACCATGCTAAAATTTAATATTGAGAACTCTTACCATTCTAAATATGGTGAACTCTTACCATTCTAAATATCATGAACTCTTACCATGCTAAATATCGTGAACTCTTACCATGCTAAATATTGTGAACTCTTACCAGGCTAAATATCGTGAACTCTTACCATTCTAAATATCATGAACTCTTACCATGCTAAATATCTTGAACTCTTGCCATGCTAAATATTGTGAACTCTTACTATTCTAATAATCATGAACTCTTACCATGCTAAATATCGTTAATTTCTTACCATGCTTAATATTGTGAACTCTTACCATTGCTTAATATTGTGAACCCTTACCACGCTAAATATTGTGAACTCTTACCATGCTAAATATAGTGAACTTTCACCATGCTAAATATCATGAACTCTTACCATTCTGAATATTGTGAACTCTTACCATGCTAAATATCGTGAACTCTTACCATGCTAAATATTGTGAAATCTTACCATGCTAAAATTTAATATTGAGAACTCTTACCATTCTAAATATCGTGAACTCTTACCATTCTAAATATCATGAACTCTTACCATGCTAAATATCGTGAACTCTTACCATGCTAAATATTGTGAACTCTTACCAGGCTAAATATCGTGAACTCTTACCATTCTAAATATCATGAACTCTTACCATGCTAAATATCTTGAACTCTTACCATGCTAAATATTGTGAACTCTTACTATTCTAATAATCATGAACTCTTACCATTCTAAATATCATGAACTCTTACCATTCTAAATATCATGAACTCTTGCCATGCTAAATATCGTGAACTCTTACCATGCTAAATATTGTGAACTCTTACCATACTAAATATTGTGAACTCTTACCATGCTAAATATTGTGAACTCTTACCAGGCTAAATATTGTGAACTCTTACCAGGCTAAATATTGTGAACTCTTACCATGCTAAATATCGTGAACTCTTACCATGCTAAATATCGTGAACTCTTACCATGCTAAATATTGTGAACTCTTACCATGCTAAATATCATGAACTCTTACCATGCTAAATATCATGAACTCTTACCATGCTAAATATTGTGAACTCTTACCATGCTAAATATCGTGAACTCCTACCATGCTAAATATCATGAACTCTTACCATGCTAAATATTGTGAACTCTTACCATGCTAAATATCGTGAAATCTTACCAGGCTAAATATCGTGAACTCTTACCATGCTAAATATCATGAACTCTTACCAGGCTAAATATCGTGAACTCTTACCATGCTGAATATGGTGAAATCTTACCAGGCTAAATATCATGAACTCTTAACACACTAAATATTGTGAACTCTTACCATTCTAAATATTGTGAACTCTTACCATTCTAAATATCATGAACTCATACCATTCTAAATATTGTGAACTCTTACCATGCTAAATATCGTGAAGTTTTACCACGCTAAATATCATAAAGAGACCTGTTCATCTTTCAATCTGGATTATAATCACTCAGATCTTTATGAAGGGAAAATTTCCAAATATGTACCGACTGAATAGCAAACAGTGAAGACCTTGATCAGACTGTAGGGATCACAGTGCCGACTGGTTTGGGCCAGCATGCTTAAATGGTTTAAAATAATGTTTTTTAAAACAGAAAATGTTATAATATTGTATATAATAATCTTTCTTTTGTGTTTTCTGTTGTCACGGTGAAAAGAGAAAATTTAATTAAGATAGTATTGATTTTCTTTATTTCTGAGAAATTTGCAATTTTGTGTGGAAAGAAATTCATGTAAATTAGCGATAATTTTATAAAACAGATTTTAGAAAATATTTTTAATTTGATGTAAAATAAGATGTTATTGCCCCATTTGTTTTAAGGCACTTAACAATGTTTTAATTTGAGTGAATATAACAGTTTTCAAGCCTTAAGGATTGTGGGCGTCACTCAGCTCTAGCCTCTTCAAAATGGAAACATTCAGTAGACTTAAAATTAACAGAATCAGATGGTATTTTTTTTTACAATACAATTAATGACATACAGTAGTTTCTGTACAATTTTGCAATTAGTCTTTAGACTTTTGTTTTATTTCTAATTTACATACCTGGCAAATTGTTTTTATTTTGGGACTTGTTTCTTACCAGTGTTAGAATAGATGTTATCCGGAACTCAGCTATTATGTGGCTTTTTCCCAGTTATTGGTAAAAGTTTGTTAACCTACAGATTACCTGGGAATAACCCAAATATTCTTAATTTCGGAGTTAGTCTATTTCAAACTGCTGTATTTTTAATTTAAGATTGTGTTTCTATTTTTAGACTATTGATTTTCTATTATTAGATTATTTATCTATTTTTAGACCATTGATTTTCTATAATTAGATTATTTTTTTAATTTTAGACTGCATTAGATCTGACAGCCCCAGCAAGTGATGCAATACTGAAAAACAGGAAGAACACATGGATACAGTTAGCAGGACATCCAGGTAAGAGTTTGACCCTTGATCTGCTGGAACGTTATGTCACAGGGTGAGAAAAATGTGCAGCCTGACCGGGACTCGAACATGGGACCTTCGGAATACCGTACTGCAGCTCTACCGACTGAGCTATCCGGCCTCTTACACATCTTCTCCCCTAAAAAGTGAACAGTTCTGAACCATGACACTTAGGTATATAGTGATTACCATTTGTCACCAGTTTTATAACCTGAACCAGGCTACTCGACGCATTCTAGCAATCTGCCCAGGTTCAATACTCATATATATATACAGTATACTCTGCAGGGCTGGCAAAATCTGATTTTGGCTTACTTGTCCGATTTACCTCAATATTTCTCAAATACTAGTTTGTATGATGTTTATAAAGTAAATTCTTGGAAAAAATTTGCTTGACCATCCAGGCTGTGGGACATATGAACAATTGATTTATTGATTTTGCCGCCCCTGCTCCGACTGTAGTTTAATTTTTATGCCCCCACAATGTGGGAGCATATAGCGTTGCTCTTGTCCGTACGTCCGTCCATCAGTCCGTCCGTCCGAGCCAACATTTGATTATTATGAGCTTCATTCCGTAGTTAAATAAAGAACATAAACTCATAAAATATAAAATTAAGAGTTTTTTTTTGTTTTTATGAGCTTATTTTGCTTATGGACGTTGGTCCAGGTGGTGTTTATGAGCTCATTTGCCTCATAAACATCAAATTTTGGTACGTCCGTCCGTACGTCCCGAAATCTTGTGAACGCAACTCCTCTTAAACCAGATGGCAGATTTTGCTTAAACTTACAGGGATGAACAACCTTAATGTGTAGATGGTAGTAAAGGAAGGAATTTTTGCTGCGACTAAATTTAACAGAATTATGGCCCTTTGTTGATTTTTTCACTAGATACTATGTAGAAATTTTGTGAACGCAACTCCTCTTAAACCGGATGGCAGATTTTGTTTAAACTTAGAGGGATGAACAACATTAATGTGTAGATGGTAGTAAAGGAAGGAATTTTTGCTGTGACCAAATTTAACAGAATTATGGCCCTTTGTTGATTTTTTCACTATATACTATGTAGAAATTTTATGAACGCAACTCCTCTTAAACCGGATGGCAGATTTTGCTTAAACTTACAGAGATGAACAACCCTAATGTGTAGATGGTAGTAAAGGAAGGAATTTTTGCTGGGACCAAATTTAACAGAATTATGGCCCTTTGTTGAGTTTTTCACCATATACTATGTAGAAATTTTGTGAACGCAACTCCTCTTAAACCGGATGGCAGATTTTGCTTAAACTTACAGGGATGAACAACCTTCAGGTGTAGATGGTAGTAAAGAAAGGAATTTTTGCTGCAACCAAATTTAACAGAATTATGGCCCTTTTTTATTTTTTCATTATATACTATGTAGAAATTTTGTGAACGCAACTCCTCTTAAACCGGATGGCAGATTTTGCTTAAACTTCCAGGGATTAACAACCTTAATGTGTAGATGGTAGTAAAGGAAGGAATTTTTGCTGCGACCAAATTTAACAGAATTATGGCCCTTTGTCGATTTTTAGTTTTCAACTTGTGGCACATGTAGTCCAAAAAATATTTGACTATGAGTCATAAGATTGACAGAACAGTGGCGTGTGGGGGCATCCGTGTCCTATGGACACATTTCTAGTTATCTAGATATTTTGCCATAAAGTTTGAATAGACTAATAGACTGTTCTAACTAAATAAAAGTAGGCAAATTCATTACAAACTTCAGAAATGTTAGGATGATGTTCAGCATAACTTTATTGGCTTGACTATTAAAAAATTTAAAAGATAGGGAGAGCTATTGTACTCACCCCTATGTCTGTGTCGGCATAATGTTACCATCACACTTTGGTTAAATTTTTGCATGCATGTTGATTATCTTTAGTTTGATTTAGTTGATTATCTTCTCAGTTTATAATCTAACTGATGGGCACAGGTCACATTACCTTTTTAGTTTTGCCCCTTGCTGTCAACCACTGAGAATAGTTGAGTGCGCTGTCTTATTGAATAATGTAACAACTGCAAAAATAATTTATACTATAACCTGAATTAAATGAACAGCTAAAAGCTAAGGTATACACACAAATGTACTTATTTTGCAGGATTTTCATTGTAAAATTATTTCGAATATCTGTTTTAGGGGGTTTTGCGCCAGCCGGGCCAAATACAATATGGAAGAAGCGCTACACGAAAGATAACAATGAGACACAGGCGTACGAGGCGTTAATGGAAGACACTGCTCATAGCATCGTACCTTTGTTTTATAGAGAAGTCGAATATAACTCTGAATGTATCCTTTATAAATGTACAGTACATCTTAGAATCATCATATTTTTTTTTTCGCAAAAAATCGGTTCTTAGTATGAGTTACAGGTTTCTGTAACTATTGATTCTGTATAATTATAATCCCTGGAGAGAAAAAAGATGTTTATAAAAATCTCCACAGATGACAGTTTAGTTGTTAGTAAAATATTTATAGTTGTGTACAAAACATATTTAATATAATGTTTACGAGGCAATAAATTTGCCTTTTTTTGAGACTAGTAAGAAGAAGTCACTGGTAATGAGAGATCTGCCAGTTTTGTATCATTTTAGGTCTGAAATGTTCCAATAGTACTTTTGTAATGAAAATATAATGCCTTTGAGATACAGTGATTTTCTTGCATAAAATAGAGGCCAAATAAAGACATTTTTTAAAGGCAGTTTCATTAAGAACTGTTCACATCAGGGTAGAGTTGCGTGTATGAAATAAATGACAATTTTTTTCTCACATTAAGGTCAGACTATTATATCTACTTCTATAGAAATACACTTGTACAATAGTGCCATTCTGATTTGACATATTGTTGATTATGATGATAATTGTGGTGATAATTATGGTGATAATTATGTCATGGACATAACTAGTACATTTGTATAATACCATTACTTTTATACACAATTATTATTAAGATTCTTCATTATAATGTATCGCCCACTTAGCATCTACTCTAGGTTATGACATTGTACTTCATTGTATACACTAATTTAAGGATAGCACGATTTCATATAAATCCAATCAAGTCAAGATTAATTATCTATATTGGGATGCTCTTTAGAAAATATGATCTGACAGCAAAATTGATTATTAAGGAAATTGGATATTAATTTTTGCTTGTTCTTGTAGAATAATGTGCAGTTTCGAGTTCACATGCTTTGAAATATAATCGTTTTTTGCTTGAGGATAAAGGGGAAAATAAATCATTAATCTACAGCAGCTGATGTGTATATATACATGTAATTAGGTAAAATATTATTGTCATGATTATTTAATAAAATTAGACTTTTATAATGTGCTTGGGTCAATGCATCTCTTAGCTTCAGCAGGTGTCAGGTGGTTTTGACCCCTTGATGTTGCTTTTAGTTCGTAACACTTGAGGTTAAGTAAAATGATCTTTTCCTGTTTCAGTGCCATATGACCTAAACTGTGTTTGTGTGCATTAAGACCAAACAAAATAAACAAACAAACTAATGTGCGGTATTATGAAATGCAGTATACTTTAATTAATAAAAAGTAATAATGTTTGAATTTGTTCAAAAAATAAACTGATCAGGAGACAGGTCAAGGTCAGAGATGGTAATCTTGTTTAGAAAACTAGGTCACTAGGTCAAATCATAAGAAAAAGATTTTTTTTTAAAGATCCAAAGGGTCACCAGTTCTGATTAGTTTTTTTATGCAGAATTATTTGATGTAAAAAAACAAAAAAGATTTTAAAATGGTGGTCATAGAGGTATTATGACATGACAAGACTGGAAATATTTTTTCAGATTTATGTGCCATAATTATATTGTAGGTCAAACTTTACAGTACCATGCCTGGTTGTGCACATCACGGGCATGTTCTGCTTCGCTGCACAAAATGGCCTCCATAGCTAAAAGTAGAAAAATCTTGTCCGGCCTTCACAGGTCAAACTACTTGTGGGATTTCAACCAAACTTTACAGGAATGATCCCTACCATCCCTTGTTGTGCACAACACCAGCACGTTCTGCTTCGCTGCACAAAATGGCCCCCAGAGCTAAAAATAGAAAAAAAATGTCCAGCCTTCACAGTTCAAGCTACTGGTAGGATTTCAACAATACTTTATAGGAATGATCCCTACCATCCCTTGTTGTGCACAACACCGGCACGTTATGCTTCGCTGCACAAAATGGCCCCCAGAGCTAAAAAAAAAAATACTGTCCGTCCTTCTCAGGTCAAATATTACTGGTGGGATTTCAACCAAACTTTACAGGAATGATCAGTACCATTCCTCGGTGTGAACAACACAGGCATGTTCCGTTTCACTCCACAAAATGGCCGCCAAAGCTAAAAATAGAAAAATCTTGTATGGCCTTCATATATAGACATATTGTTTTTGCCTTCGCCTTCTGTCTGTCCATTCATCCCTCTGGTGGTCCATCCGTTGTCCGTACGTCCACATTTAGCTTGTCCACCCTTCACAGGTCAAACTACTGGTAAGATTTCAACCAAACTTTACAGTAGTGATCAGTACCATTCCTAGTTGTGCACATCATGGGCATGTTCCGCTTCGCTGCACAAAATGGCCGCCAGAGCTAGAAATAGAAAAATCTTGGCTGGCTTTCACAGGTCAAGCTTCTGTTGCGATTTCAATGAAACTTCACATGAGTGACCATACACAGTTTTGGGAGACATATGTTTTTGTGACAAAAACCCTTCTAGTTTTTTTAGCTTTAATGAGTTGACCTATGCAAAAAAAATTCATATTTTATGTTTCTAGGCATAATGGGACCAAAAAATAGTGGAGTTCCTTTGATGAATGACAGGTTTTCTGTTTCAGTCTCCCTATATGGTAATGGCTGTGATTGATCATTCAAATTTTGTGTTTAATACAAGTTTGCAATACAAGTTTGACTTTTATAACTAAGAGATTACCGTATTAACCTTGACATATTTGATCTAGATTTTATAGAGATAGAGGATTTACTGCAACATTTCACAGACCCAAGTATCATGGACGTGAAAATGGGTATACGGTCAGTATTTTATTGTTAAATTGATCAATACTTGTACATAGTTCCTAACTTAGGAGGTCAATACGGGTCATATTACACTTTAGGGGGTCAATTATAGGGTTAGGTCATACTACAATTTAAGAGGTGTAAAAATATCCATGGATGGTCCTTTTTCTTGTTTATTAATGGTATAGAATATCCATGGATAGTCCTCAAAATTTCTTCTTTATTTGGTATAAAATATCCATGGATGGTCCTTTTTCTTCTTTATTTGGTATAAAATATCCATGGATGGTCCTTTTTTTTCTTTATTTGGTGTAAAATATCCATGGATAGTCCATAAAATTTCTTCTTTATTTGGTAAAAGATATCCATCATAATAATGGTCCTTTTATATTCTAATATCTATTAATTATGTTTCATTTTCCAAGACGTAAATAGAAATAAGGAAAATGTTCATGTTTAATATACTGTAAAATCATTATTATTTGTGGGGCACGAATTTTCGTGGTTTTCGTGGGTAGGTCAATCCACGAATTTAAGATCCGACGAACTTTTATCCCAACAAATACTTCTTACCCTGTCTCTGTTCTATATATTATAAACATGCGTCGGCTTTTTTCCGGCCGATATTTCGTGAAATGAATGTAAGTACAGACAGATAACCAGGTTAGTGACATATTAAATCCGTTTGCAATATTTAAGAAACTTGAAAGAAAACTCGTATATATGTCCTCAATTTACTGCCACAAATGTCGCATATACATACTTGATCTTTGTAGTCTACTAGGACTTGATTGTGTTAACAAGAATACTTGACATAATCGAGTTAATATGGGAACCCAGGCAGTGCAATAATTAGCGCTAATAAAATTTGACAGTTTGCTCTTATTAATTTTAAATAAAAGTCTTCGATATAAATGTCGTAAGTACACAAAACTGCGATCGCTAAAACAGATTTATTGTACTTTCTTTCGTTGTTTTTAAATGCTTCAGTCTATATGAATTTTAATCAGTATTTGCGCGATTGCTATCCCGTAAACATCAAAGACACCACCGACTTTTACAAGATCCACATAAACTCGTGTTACTTACCGAAAATAATTTATATGCATGTCAATTTACACAGTCGCTGTGGCGTTGCGTGTAGTTACTGTCAAATATGTTAAGTGTAAACTTTTAAACTCGCTGGTTAAAACGTGCCAGGTGTCGCATAAATTATGCAATGTTTACATCGGCGAATTACAGGGGCAGTGTGTCCAATGGAGGTGCATATCATGTCACATAAATGTGTTAATTTCAGTCAATTATCGGCAGAAATTGTGCTGTATTAGAGTTATACCCAGAGGCAACGATTAAATTTATTGACAACAGCTGTGTGACAAGTAAAGATAATTATGTACATGTTGTAAGTAAAAATGTTCGGCGATATAGATTACTTTGCATTAGGTTACTGAATTTTTTTTTTTACAAGAAAACGAAAATCCACGAATTTAAGAACCCACGAAAATGCCCGTTTTGATAAAACCACGAACTTTCATGCCCACGAATATAAGTGAATTCGCAGTAATTAAGATACTTACAAGGAAATTGCTTACTCATGGTATCTCTTATTTCCACTGTTTGTCTCCTTTGCCCTATTTTAAATGTTATTGTGTTCATTAAATTTTCTCATCTAAATATATATGCATAAGAAGTATAATGCAAGAAAAAAAAAGTATTTTTATTGCGACTTAATGAATATGGGTATTATTTTTATGAGTTTGTTTTTGTTTGAAATTGAAACAGTGGTGGAATGTTTATCTGTGATTTACAGACTTGAAATTAAAAAATAAAAACAACTGTTGAATAATAATTTAAATCTGGCAAAGTGGTTAAAGTGGCCATTGACTAGGAATTCTGTTCACTACAAATTTAAGATCTGTTTGAATCTTGCCCAAGGCATTGAATTATTTTACACAACAAAGCTTAGATCGGTTATTTTTCTCAGAGACACACAGGTGCATAAAATATGAAATGATACGCGCAGGTACTTGAATTATGAAATATAATATAAAACCACTAAGGTTTACCTGTTCCATTAGAGCATGAAAATTGCATTTACTACAGTTACAGTATGTCTTGAAATACCGAAATGATAATGAAACTCTGCTACAAAAAGTGCTAAAATCATCAAATATAAATATGGTAAATCAAAAGAAAAATGTTTTTTTTTTAATGTAAATTATTTTATTTTAGAACATTCCTTGAATCAGAAGTATCGAACACAGCATTACGGAAAGATTTGTATGATAAAATGGTGGCACTAGATCCAGCGGCGCCAACTGACGAAGAGAGGCAGAGTCAGAGTATTACAAAATTACGATATATGCAGGTAGAAATGTCACGTTCATTCATAGTGTATTGTCACATTTATTTATAGCATAGAGTCACATTCTTTTATAGCATAGTGTCACATTAATTTATGGCTAATGTCACTTTCATTTATAGCATAGTGTCACATTCATTTATAGCATAGTGTCATTTTTATATCAGAGAGTTATATTCATTTATTGCATAGTGTCACATTCATAGCGTAGTGTTGAACTCAATTATAACTCAATGTCACATTCATTCATAACCTAATGTCACATTTATTTATAGTATAGTGTCACAGTCATTCATAGCATAGTGTCACATTCATAGCATAGTGTCACATTCATAGCATAGTGTCAGTTTCATTTACAGCATAGTGTCACATTCATTAATAGCCTGGTGTTTCATTCATTTATAGCATTGTTTAACATTCATTTATAGCATAGTGTCTCTTCCATTCATTGCATACTGCTACAGCTTTCCAAACATAATGTGACATTTCTTCAAAGCATCGTGTCACTTTCATTTGAAGCATAGTGTCACATTCATTTATTGCATAGTGTCACATTCATTTATTGCATAGTGTCACTTTCACTTATTGCATAGTGTCACTTTCATTTATAATGAACATTCATTTATATGAAATTTATATGAAAATGTCTAATTCATTCATAACTTAGTGTCACATTCATTTATAGCATAGTGTCACATTCATTTATAGCATAGTGTCACTTTCACTTATTGCATAGTGTCACTTTCATTTATTATGAACATTCATTTATATGAAATTTATATGAAAATGTCTAATTCATTCATAACTTAGTGTCTTATTCATTTATAGCATAGTGTCACATTCATTTATAGCAAAGTATCACATTCATTTATAGCATAGTATCACATTCATTTATAGCAAAGTATCACGTTCATTTATAGCATAGTGTCACCTTCTTTCAAAGCATAGTGTCACATTCATGCATAGTATAGTGTCTCATTCATTTATTGCATAGTGTCACATTCATTTATACGTCAGTGTCACTTTCACTTATTGCATAGTGTCACTTTATTTATAGAAATGTAACATTCATTTATATGAAAATGTCTAATTCATTCAAAACATTGTGTCACATCTATTTATAGCATAGTACGAGGGTTGTTCAAAAAGTAATAGGACTGGGAGTCTTGCGTATTCAAATTTCATTCAATTTAGAATATTTTCATATGTACAGCAATCGTAAAATGTTTTCTACAAATCAAACATAAGTTTTTTAATCTATTGTGCTAAACGCGCTTTTCCTTTGCTATTGAATAACCTTGGTAACACGCACCCGGCGCAGCACATAAATATAGTTATTAGAGCTAAGATCTACTTCTAATTTATTCATAAATAACAATTTGTTTTCCCTCGTATTCCATCAATACGTTGAAATATTTTAATGTGACATTATGTCCAAATTTGACGTCATTCGGACATGAAATGGCCTAATTATAAATTTTTGAACAGCAGCGGTCATAGCGTTAGATGTAGAAATATGACATTTGTTAACAAACAGAAAATGTGTGCCATCGTTAAATTTTGCCAACAGATTGACTATAATCATTCAGATACATACAAAATGATTAAATAAAAAAAGGACAATTATCCTGCCATCAGGACACTTGTTTTCAGCTGGCACAAGCAATTCAAAAACTGCAAATACAAGATCACTAACAAGAAAGGGCGAGGATGAAAGTTGAAAATTGACGGGACGTTAGTGACGTCAATTGCAAAAGCGGTACAAAAGAATCCACGGTAAACGGTACGCGAACTGTTTATCGTTGTTTGTATCTGCTACGGGTCTACTTATTCAGTTTTAACCAAAGGATTGTAAATAAGACATTTGTTATAAACACTATTTTATTGTATTTAACTAGATATACACGTAATCAATGAATTAATGTAATAGTTAACGGTAATAATTAGTAGTGTTTCCGAAAACTTGTTTTAATAAACGATAGACTGTGCTAAGTAGAAAATGATACTTTTAAATTTAGAAATATCTTTATTGTTCTGTATATAATCATATTGTTTTAAAAACATACGATGACATGAGTAAATTAATAAAATAAATTGCTTTTGCTTTAACATTTTCAGTCCTATTGAGTTCCAAGGTTACTCAAAAAACACGAGAAAACCCGGAGAATGGCCGGCTATCGGGCATTTATTTTATTTTGTTTTTTTTTAAACAGTGGAACGAGAATGTGATCGCTTTTTTTCTTGCTTCATCTCCACATATGAGGCAAAGTAAAAGCTACATGACTCATACACCTAGAGACTAGGGAGACTACTTTCAGAAAGAATGACGCTTATTACAATTTCGATTTATTTTACGACGTCATGAACGTCAATTATTGTATTGTTAGCATGCGCCGCGTTTGGAACCCCTTGTCATTTGAAAATTTCACAGAAATTTCATTTGTTTACATTTTGTTTTGATTTTTTCACTGTATATAGAGAACATGTTCCGATATTTGTCTCATGTAAAATTTTGTACGTAAATTTAAAAATGTGAACAGTAGAGCTGCAGTCCTATAACTTTTTGAACAACCCTCGTATAACGTTCATTTATAGCATAGTATCACATTCATTCATAGCAAAGTGTCACCTTCTTTCATAGCATAGTGTCACATTCATTCATTGTATAGTGTCTCATTGATTTATTTCATTATTATTTTATTATTCATTTATTAAAATGAGAAAATGAAGTGAATGGTTTGGTGTATGTCAATATAAATCTAGTGACAACCTGAAATCATGGACAGGAGATAGTGATGTAATGATGTGGCCTAGCAGTTATAATGGCTGCCTTACAACCCAGGGATGGCGGGTCCGAACCCTACTGATGTCACCACCATGTTTCCTCATATGACACCAGTACTGGTTGGTGCCAGGAAGCAGATTCAAGACTGGTTCAAATACGCTTTTAAGCTTTAATCAATCTAACAATGTATAATTATGTAAACTAAACTACTTGAGTACTTGTATGATGTAATGTTTTTCAACCGGACATTGTACAGGAATATTTTTACAATATTTCAATATAATAATACAATATAATGTCATGCCATAGTGACATTCCTTATTTGATTTATTGACTTTTTCAGTTCAGAGAAAATGAAAGTTCAACAGCGGAATTTGGGTTTCGAATAGAGGCATTGAGGGTAAATATTGTATTCTGATATTTTATAGCAATATTGTAGCATTCTTATGCCCCCCCTCTCCCATTTAAAGTGGGGTACATAAATTTGCCTTTAATTGTCCGTGCCCCTATCATGCTGTCTGGTTGTATATATTGACTAAAAATGGCATCCATGTGTTTTTAGTCACATTTCTACATTCTAAACTTATATAATATTCTATGTACTACATTGTATTTAGAATTTGGTTTCTAGTTTAACTGCAAGATCAGAAAATAATTATGTTAAAAGACATTTTTTAAGTGAAAAAAAAAATTAAGCCTATTTAAAAATACATTTATAGTTAGTAACTTTATATTATATGTCATGTTTCAAGCACCTCTGTGTCTCAATTCATATTTTATGCACCTGTGTAACACCTCATTTGACTGTAAGATTATTTTAGGGCTAGCATTATACAAATGAGACTAAAACAGTGTTGAAGCACCACACTAAATAACATAATATTATATGGGGTATATACCGGACATGACGCTTGAATGATTAAATGCTAAAATATCGCCTTTTCACCCGATGAAATGCATTCTTAATTTCTGATCATGATTTCTGCAAGCATCTAGAAGTACTGCACCAACACTGTGGGGAGTTAAATCAACATTTTACTGTGTGGTTTTGTACTATTTCAGATGTCCGGTGAAACTCCATCAACAAATCTAAAACGGGTAAAATCTAAAGAGCAAATCCATGGCATACTGTCCAAGTTTGTAAATAACAGCCGGGTTGTACAACAGGATCTGGTCCGTCGGTTGAAAGAAGTTAAACAGCATATAGAGGACTCGCCATTCTTCATGTCCCATGAGGTGAGGTTGGTTCACAGGAGGTTTTCATAGCTGTGTGAATAGGTGGTGCTAAATTCAAATCAGTTTCTCCTTATTGCTGTGTGTTTGAATCCTGTACGGGCATCGGTAGTTGTTTGGTGAAGGTCGTTGGCTTCAAACCACTTGTCCTTCAGTGTTGTAGGTTCAAATCCTACCATGGACTTTGGTTTATGTCATATGAGGAAGCTATCCAGCTAGCTTATGGAACAAGGGTGGTTCTACTCTGGTGCTTTTGTCTAATTTACAGAGGGGCACCTGAGGTCTGCCTCCACCAGTAAAGCTCCAAAGCTGCCATATGACCTACACTATGTTGGTATGACAGCAAAACAGTATTCTTTTTGTATTTCAGCTTTATTGCTTGTTCAGTAAGGAATATATGTTTTTGTATTTGCTAATGGGCTTATTGGGTGTTCATTATTAGTTAATTGTCTCTTTTTATATTTCAGCTTTATTGCTTGTTAAGTAAGGAATAAATGTCTTTGTATTTTCTAATTGGCTTATTGGTTATTCAGTAATGTTTAATTTTCTCTTTTTATATTTCAGCTTATTGGTTGTTCAGTTCTAGTTATGCACGATAAATATGATAAGTGTGGAGTTTGGGTCATAGACTTTTCTAAGACAAACCCTATTCAAGATGGCTGTGAAATTTCACATAGGTTACCTTGGCAAATAGGTAACCATGAAGATGGCTTCCTGTTTGGTTTAGATAATTTAATGCAAGTGAGTACATTTTAAAATATTATTACCGGTAAAATCAAAATTTATTATTGAGGCATGAATTTAATTTTAAATGATGTTATATCTGACAAAAGGAAATTTGATTTTTTTTTATTTGTACTCTCTTCAGACATATAAATCTATTTTCACACACATTTGCACCCTAAAGACTCTGTTTATGCATATACATCTATTTTGGGGTTTGAATCTGCACAGTCAGCAATCCTTTGATTTCTAGTCATAATTTAATAAATCTATAAAATCTTTATTTGTTGTGAAATAAAATTATAATTACTTTATGTTCCTTTTTCTTTTCAGTTTTTTTCAGATATAGAAATTAAGGAAGAATTAACAGAGAATATTGAACCTAGTCATGTGATTGCAGACAGCTGATCATTGAGTTGATGACTATTTATAGTGTCTAGTTGTATGTTAACTTCACACAGCTTCAAGGGCAGGAGGGGGACATAAGGGTACCGACAACGTTTGCTCACAGGGTTGTTCTTCATTGAAAAAAAATTGTAATGTCATAGTTTGTTTTTATATACCGGTATAATGAATAAATATCAAAAGGGGTGAAACTCCAGTTTTCAGGGTAATTAATTTGGAAAAAACAATTGAATTATAGATTGTCTATTGATACTGGTAAGCCATTGGTCTTTTTCTTACTGAAAGATCCAGTTGTTTAAGCCTGGTTATGGATTTATATACATGTTCCTGTTTTAGTGCAGGAGATTTTGGCTGGTTTGCTGTGTAAAATTTTATAGGGCAATGACAAAATAATCACAATTGTAGGCCAGTCTGCTATATAACTGAACCTGATTGGTTGAATCTTGTTCTTTTATTTGAAACTGACCAATGGCAGATGTTGTCTCTTAGACTGATCTCTAAATTTGGTCACAAATGTATCATTTTTTCCTAGAAATTGTAAAAATGTTATGAAATATTTGATGTTATATCATTAAAGAAAAGGGAAACCTTTAAATCTGTAACATGATGAATTCAAATTTTAAATACTGAACATATAATACAATATGTTGTTTTACAGTTTTAAACAGTTATAGATGTTTTTACTTATTTTTCAATGTTGAAAAGTATCTTAAAATTTTTAAGAGAAATTTTTGTATGAAAATCTTTTTTTTTTCTTTTAATATTTTATGTTTAAAGTTTTATTTTTGTTTTATTGTTGGAATTGAACATAAATAGCAAAGAAGCCTTTTCTTTTAAGTATTGTACAAAGGGTAAAAAATACAAGTCTTATAAAGATTCGCCTTTGTAGATGATATGTAAAATGTTTGATGAGATACAAAAATTATGAATTCATTGTTATATAATTTGTGTGTTCAGAAGGAAACACTCCAAGACTTTAATACTTTCATATCTTCAGTCTTTACATTATTTTTGAAAAATTCTTTAAAAATCATTGACAGGTTTTCATTTCTTTTAAAAAAAAATTCTTTCTTTTTTTCAAACTGCATGCCTCCACATCTAGAGGGGCAAACAAGTTTTTTTAAAAAAAGGTTTTTTTTCAATAATGTAAGAAATAGCTAACTATTTCCAATCCTTTTCCAATCCTTGTATGGCTTGCTTCAAATGATATGCCAAATATGGTTGAATTTTTTTAGGGTATTTTTTTACCCTATAACTGGAAGAAAAAGGACTATTTTTGCATATGTTGACTTATTTTAAGCCATTTATATGGATTGCTGATGTGTTATTTTAGTTTTAATTAATCTATTTGTGAACTTTTGAATATTCTTGTTCTTTGAAATTCTTTTATTATTTCTTTAAGTAAAAGTTGAAATGAATTTGGAGGAGTGTTGGCTGAAATATTTCTAATGCTTCATAAAAAAATGTGAAATAAATTTTAGATTTTACCTTAGATCTTAGAAAAAAAAATGTTTTATTGATTTTAAATATATTTTTCCAATCGATGTTAATAGTGTTAAAACAATTTTAGATTTTATATTCCAATAGATGAAAAACTGTTTAATGAAATTTAGATGTTATTTTCCATAAAAGAAAAAAAAATGTAATATAAATTTTAGATGTATATGTATTTTTCAACAGATGAAATACTGTTAAATAAATTTTACATATTATGTTCCAATAGATACAAAATTATTAAATGAAATTTAGATGTTATTTTTCAATACAAGGTCAAATAACTACTTCACATTTAACAATGTATGTTAAAGGTAATTACTATAATTACTCTATCAATGTGAAATTAACACCCCCGACTTAAAAGGGGTCAGTCTTATACGCGAGTTAATATAATAGTAATGTACCAAAGTTAACTTTTGCATACCAACAATTATTTATAGAGAGAATACTTAAAATTGTTAGCAAGGTGCTTTGTTTAAGATTCAACAAAAATATGTAATATTATTGAAAATACATTAAGAAATACTGTAAAAAAGATGAATGTAAATAGTTTGATAAGAAAACAAATATGGTAGCCTATTGAAGAATGATTCTTCTTTGAGACAAAAAAGTGTATATTAGGTTTACATGTATATATTAAATTTTTCCAGGAATCTGGGCCCAAAGTCTGTTTGTGTCTTGCTGACATTCACCATATTATTAATTATGCACACTAGTGCAGTAATAGGTAAACTATTTTAATAACTAATTACTGTTACTGCCCTCAGGTGACAATATGAGAAGTAAAAGAAAATTTGACAGGTTATATTGTTCATTATAAATGGTTGTATAAGCCACTAAGTGTGAGTAAAATTTGTATACAATATAATTCTTGTAGTGCACATGGCTAAATAACCGGTTTCTGCATTTTGACTTTGAAGTTCCTTAAAATTAAAATGGATTGGTCAGACTACATAATTATGCAGTATATAGTCAGGTCAGACTGCACTATCATGCTATATAGAGCCAGGTCAGACTACACAATTATTCAGTAAAGAGCCAGGTCAGACTACACAGATGTTCAGGTTGTACAGGCTCTATACTGATGGCAAAGGCTAATAACTTTTTGCTGAAGCAGGTTAACGAATAAAGAGTTGAATAAGTTAAGAAGATTTCATCAAAACTGTTGGCAGAAACAAATAGTTTTGGGCTTGACGTTGACGATGACAGTAAAGTACTGTGAAATACTCTTAATAAGTACGAGTCATTCCATGATATTATTTGTGTTCAAAATTCCATTCTTTCAAGTGTATATTTTTTTCTTACTAAATTATTAAGGTGATGCCATAAAAATATATTTTGTCTGTCTGTCTTTCTGTCTGTTCTCTATGTACAGTTAAAATGTTTGTTGTTGGAACTGGTTAAGTGTTCTGTATTTATATTTTTTTCATTATTTTGAATAATTGGTTATTGTAATAACATCAGACAGGGAATACTTTCCTAACACACACCAGTGACTTGTTTTAAATAACTAAAATCTTACATTATTGTATATAGTTATGATGTAGGACAATTATTACCTCCCCTTCTTACACTAGTAAATGGAATTTTTATATCTAGTCGGAAATTATACCCTTTTATAATGTTGATAGATTTAACCCATTTACTGCCTGAAAGAGGGATATACCTATGCCAATGACATCATAACACCATTCATGTTCATGCAACGTATACATGTCGTCTGGATATGCAGTCTAGTATTTCATGGGGGTGGGGGGGATTGTGGGTTTGGGCATTTTTTGGTCACAAATTTTTGTTCATCTTAATTTTTTCATATTCTTCCATGAAAGTATAGATTCATATATTTTATATGTGGTAAAGGTAAAAAAATATTTATGTTGTTTCAATTCTGTTTTACAGTAAATTCCCTGTATTACTTAAAAATCCCCAGATTAAAATGATAAATACTTAAGTAACAGTTTTACAACTCTGGCAGTGGGAATAGATTCAACATACAAAGAGAAAGATTTAGGAAAGAAATAGTGCCTCCTTGTCTCATACCTGTATTTCAAGATTATTAACTTTTACCCCGCTGACAGCAACAAATACTAACCATGTGAGCAGTGCAGACCAAGAGCAGTCTGCACATCCTTGAGGCCTGATCATTGTCTACTCTGTCTTCCATATAGTCAATACTTAATTAGATATTACACCAAAAAGGGTGAATAGTTATGTTTATCATTCAATTTGGACAAAAATATTATTTATTTTTTTAGGGATTTTTGAAAAATAAATACTAAATAGCTTACTGAATAGGGAACAGTGCACAGCCGGCTGATCTTTGTCTGCACTAGTTGCATGGGTGTATTCAGTTGCCACCAGTGGGCTAAGGTTTATTTTAATTTTTTTTTTTTATTCATTTTGTTAAAAAAGTTTGATTTTGCTTTTTTTTGGTCATAAATTCCATGATAATTAAAATTTGAATTTTCGCCACCTTAAAACAGTAATGGGTTTACTCCTTACATAATTTATTAGGAGTTAATCTTTTACAGCACTATGGTGAGTAGGTGACAATAATTATAATAAATGAATAAACAAACATAATCTGTTACTTCAAATCATATTCTTAGGTATTTTGTCATTTTAGTGCAGAAATGGGCTAACTCCTAATGAATTTAATAGAAGTTAACCTGTTTCTGCACTAATCTTTTTTATTTTGCCAATTTGCTCAGGACATTCTTAGTCTAAGTCTTAAGTTAATATAAGAATTTGAGGTTAATATAATATGTTCATAATAACATGTGTGTATGGTATGAATTTTGTTGGATAACTTAAGAACTATTTGTTCATCTGATGTTATTTTAAGTTATTTCATATATTGTGTTATAGATATAGAGTAGAGGTTCATTTTGAACACTTTGAGGGCGGGTGTTTTTTTTGGTAAATGACATAATTATGGCAGACAGATCTGAATAGAATGAAAATAGTTATATTTTATAGTTAGAAAAGTTTGTTCATTTAACACTACTTTACTACTTAAGTAATACATGTCAGTGTTTTATAGGTCTATCTTCTGCTGTTTCTAGCTTTTAATTTGTACAAAGCATGTTAGTGAGGTTACATTGCCACTGCATTACTTTTGCATTTAATTAATTTAATGTGAGCGATAAAAGCCCACTTTGGCCTCTTATTTTCATGACTTTTTTTCCTGCAGCATTATTATTTTAAATACAGTTTATTATAAATTTTAACTTCTTTATCTCATATCATTTTAGGAAAGCAGTTTTACTCTATGGTTTGTAATAATTTTATGATTGGTTTTTTTGTCTTTAATTTTTTTCCCCATTCATTTGATGATTTTAGTTTTGTTTGAAATTAAATACAGTATGTGAAGCTCTTCTTGATATCAAGTTTTTAATATAACAAGAAAAAGATATGGTGTAAAAAATGAAATAGACAACTCCCAATCTTATAATTTAAAATGTCTCTTAAATCAAGCATAATGTTTTTCTGTTTCATGGGGTTCTTACTAGTTGATAAGGCTTTTGTGAAATTGAAAATTGAGAGAGGAGTGTTGTTTGAAATTAGGCCAGTATTTGCATTTCTGGACCATGTGGCCACTGTGGGTTTTTTCTTTATTGAAAGCTCAAAGCATTTACTGAGGTGCTTATATAAAGTAAACTGAATTTATATATTTTTATGTGAAGTGTTTACTGAAAGATAAAAATATATGTGTATTCATACAAAACATGTCTAAGTCTTGGTGCAAAATGTGTGTATCTCTTCTTGACAAGTTACAACCATTTCACACCAAATCTTTTAGGTAACCTTTAGTTGAGTTGCTTGTTTTGACAATTGAGGTGTATGTATTCCTTAAGATTTTAAGATTGTTCATGTTTTCCTTATTTTGAATTTACTTTTAATTTTTCTAGGAGTGTTAGATATGTTTTGCTTGTTACGGATTTGTCAATGATTTGTTCTGAATTTAATGGAAAAAATTGTTATGCCCTCCTTCGAAGAAGAGGGGGTATATTGTTTTGCTAATGTCGGTCTGTCTGTCTGTCCGTCGGTCCGTCGGTCTGTCCGTCGGTAGACCACATGGTTTCCGCTGATTATCTTGAAAAGTATTTATCACAAAGTCTTCATATTTCACATAGTGATGGTCATAAACTAGTAGATGACCCCTATTGATTTTGGGGTCACTAGGTCAAAGGTCAAGGTCACAGGGACCTTAAATGTTAAAAAATGGTTTCCGCTGATTATCTTGAAAAGTATGTATCACAAAGTCTTCATATTTCACATAGTGATTGGTCATCAAACTAGCAGATGACCCCTATTGATTTTGGGGTCACTAGGTCAAAGGTCAAGGTCACAGGGACCTTAAAAATGTCAAAATGGTTTCCGCTGATTATCTTGAAAAGTTTTTTTATCACAAAGTCTTCATATTTTCACATAGTGATTGGTCAATTAACTAGTAGATGACACCTATTTATTTTGGGGTCACTAGGTCAAAGGTCAAGGTCACAGGGGCCTTAAATGTCAAAAAAGGGGTTCAAGCTGATTATCTTGAAAAGTAATTCATCACAAAAGTCCCCTTCATATTTCACCTAGTTATTGGGTCATAAGTAGTAAATGACCCTCTAATGATTTAGGGGTCATTAGGTCAAAGGTCAATGTCACATGGGCCTTAAATTTCAAAATGGTTTCTGTTGATTTTTCCATAATTGAACACTTCCATGTACCCATTTTTGGCAAGTTTCTGTAATAAAATTACCAATTATGTGAGTCAATTGCTTGAAAGGGGGGTATATGTGTTGTTCGACATTCTTGTTTTTTTTTTAATTTCAGTATTTTAAAGAATACGATTTTCAAGCAACATGATATAGAAAGCAATATGAAACAGTTTGGGCATTTTAACATGGTGGGACTAGAAATTTGTTTAAGATATGTGCATATTAGATGTATTCATGGGCCAATAATTTGACTGTAGAATTCAAGAACATTCCCTCACTTTGTTTTTAGAATTATCATTTTTTTATTTCAAAAATTTAATAATGACCAACAAAACAAAAATCTTTTCAACACAAATCTGGCTACGAATTGCACAAAAAAAAGATTTTTAATTAAATTTGAGGTATATTTCTTTATTGTCATAATTTTGGGTTTCAAGTACCCTAGTTAATCTATGTTAGAATATAAAAAAAATGTTTGTTTTTAGGCTTTTGGACTGCAGTGGGCTCCTTAATAGTGTGTGTACTTGAATGATTTTTACATCAGAGTTAAACATTAAACTTTTGTAACTATGGCAGCAGGATATTTGCAAGCAATATATAAAAAAGAGCTAGTCATGATACAAAATGTATGTGTGAAATAAGTTAAGTATACCATAGTCAGTGAATTGATATGTTATGAATTAGCAAGCAAAACACATGTAATATCAAAAAATAGAATGCCAGAAAAGTTTAGTATCTGGAATTACATGACATAGCCACCCAGTAAATTAAAATTGATGAAATTGCAATTTTGAAAAACTAAATTGTAACAAATGAAATTGTAATCAAAATAAAATACATTCAAAGGCAAGAAAAATGAAATATTGAAAATTGTAAGCAAAATGAAAAACTTATAATGGCAAGCAAAAGGAATACTTGAAATAGCAAGCAAATTGGAACACATGAAATAGCAAGCAAAATGAAACACAGGAAATAGTAAGCAAAATGCTATGCATGAAATAGCAAGCAGCAAGTTTATGTGTTTATTTATAAGCTGTTCAACTTGTTCAGAACAATGTACATGTGCATTTTTATGTTTGTTTTGTATGTTTATTGTAATAGCTGTAAATAACAAGTTGCTGTTATTTTTTTCTTTTGAAATTAAAAATATTTAAAGTTTGCCATGTAGTTTTGTTATGATATATCTTGAAAAACTGCATTTTTTTGTGTATACCCCTATAGCATTATCATATGGGTTGTAAATCAATAGTGTGGCAGTGCAATGTGATCCACAATTCAGTATAAGTGGCCTATAAGGGATGACAATTCAGTGTAACTGATGCATTAAATCACAATATGATTCAGTATAAGTTGCCTATACCAAGAATCCACAATTCAGTGTTACTGTTTTCGTGACAGATGCAGATATGCGAGATTGGCCTGGCATTATTTAGTTAGTGCAGGAAATCTATACATTGTCTGTAAGATCTGGGACTTAAAATGTTATCCCAGATGTAGCATGATGAGTTATACTGTAACATGATACCCTAGGTGCGTACAGCAGCTTTATAATAGAGAGGGTTTTTCCCAGAAAGTTGATACCCACCATCAGGACAAATGGCCCAAGTTAAAAACATGTCTTATTTTTAGTATAGTTTAAAAATAAAAAAAGTAGTAAAGCTCATTTACTTTTTGTTTTCAGAACCCAAAGACGCAACACCAGGAAAAAAATTTAAGAAAAATTTGTGTTAATTTTTTTCGCAGCCCCAAAATTATTACGGAATTTTACGGGGCCCTGCTGTTAAAAAAGGAATTAAATTCCAAAACCCAAAAAGGCAAACGCCCAATGTTGAAAACGATATATCTAAATTATTTCCGAGAAAAACCTCTATTTTTACAAATTTTGTTAATTTTTTAAGTGGGAATTTTTTTTATTTTTTTTTTTTAAAAACTTTTTAGTTTTATAGCAGTAATTTTTAACTTGTCTATTTTATAAATTTTTTTTAAACGAACCAAAAATTTTTCAAAAAAAGTTCGAAACCTTTTGCTTTTAAACGCCGTTTTCCGGTACATTCTGTACATAACTCTGGTGAATTCACCTGATAAAGTGTAATAACGAACTCTATGTTTTTGGCCTTTCTTTAAATTAAAGTGAAATTATGGTATGCCTGTAGGGACATGCTAACTTCCTTATTTGCCAATTGCTGAAGTGCTTATTTGCTAAGAAGATTTAAATATAGCACTTAGCCATACCTCTCGAGTGCGAGAGGCACACAATTAATGTTTGAATCACACTCTTGTGCCAATATTAAATTTTCAAACGCAATATCAAAAACTTGGAAAAATATTTATTCTGTAGAAAAAATAATCAAAACTGAACTAAAACAGACTAATAATATGAAATTAGGCAAAGCCTATGAACGGGGAAGTCGGTAAAAAATTCTTTCATTTTTCCGTTTTAAATGTGTCATTCGGTATTATATGTACCCACTTCTGTTTTCACTCGGAACACTCGACCTTATTAATCCGAAAAGTTGAGATTTGTTCCGTTATCGGAATACACCGACTTTTATCGTTGAATTACATTGTAAATGGCGGCGCATAACTAGAACTGACACTGAAAAATTTCATTGATAGGTATAGAATTCTATATATTTTTTAATTGTTTTTTATTTGAATTTTCTTTTAAATATACACGTGTAGTCTATAGCCGGGCAAGCCAAAGCCCGGGCCCGCTTCGCGGACTCGGACTTTTACTTCCCCGTATTATGTTTTATACATGCAAATTGGTTTCTGCATAACTGCTGAAGGGAATGGTTTGAAACTTCACACACTTATATGAGAGTATTATAGGATGTCACTTAGCCTGGGATTCAGGCGTTGATATTTTTTACTTATTCATAATTAACATATGTGCTATTTCATTCTCCATCATCATAGATAACTAACATCTCGGGTTTTGATAGTATCAACGCCTGGGGAAACCTTTGGGGTTTTCCATGTAATTATCAACTAATGATAATCCTATTAATAGACCGATTAGCACATGACCAACAAATTACATGACTAAGTCAAAATCGAGGCAAAGATGATGAATGTTGAAAATTTGACGCCATTGGGTCCAGCACAATTCTCTGATGCGCACAAACTTTATCCAATTTAACTAACTTCAAAATTGTTGATCAAATTCACTCATCATGCAATATAGTTTGTCAAGGAGTGTTAGTTTTTAATCAGAAATGTTGTTTTGAAAGCGAGGCTCGTAATTGTTCGTTGAGCTTCGGGTCACTTTGTAGAAATTCTGTTTTTCTATTTTTAGAAACTAGTTTGTGGTTGCATGAGTTATCGTTCTTTAAATAACACCCGTAATTTTCGGGGTGAATACTAGGTGGTGCTTCGATTGAAAATCGTATTTCCCCAGGCTGTCAATTTGCCGAACAAGAGCACATAAAAAATTGACAGACTGGAACCCAGGCTAGATGTCACTATACAAGCCCCAGAACCATAACAAAAATTTTTACTGAAATATGGCCCTTTGTGAATTTAGAAATTCAACATCCAGGCTTTTGTTTTACTATCAAACACTGAGAATAGTCGAGCATGCTGTCTTGTTTTGATCAGATATTTATTTGACTCCTATATAGACACATACAGTATTTACTAATGTCTGACAAAACTTTAAAGGGTTGCAAAATATCTAACTATTGCTATTCACAACTTAAATGAACAAGAAATTGGTTTGCATATTTTTGTCAAGCTGGTAAAAAATTGTCTATGTAATGTGTCAAACTTCCATCCTAAAGTAAATAACATTTGTCTTCATTTAATTCCCTGTGTAGATGAAAAATTTCTTGCCCTATGACATTTCATTACATTGTACATTGTAGAATGGGAAAAGTACGAAGAGCTAGGCAAAAGGCACACAACTCTGCTGTGAAAGTGAAGGAAGTGGGAGGTAACTCCGCTAAACAAGATGATACTGACGAGATGGAACTGGAACAGGTTTGAATTTTTTCAATGTAATCGATAAACCTTTATAAACAGGGCATTGACAACTAACCGATAAACCTTTATAAACAGGGCATTGACAACTAACTGATAAACCTTTATAAACAGGGCATTGACAACTAACCGATAAACCTTTATAAACAGGGCATTGACAACTAACCGATAAACCTTTATAAACAGGGCATTGACAACTAACTGATAAACCTTTATAAAAAGGGCATTGACAACTAACCTATAAACTTTATAAAAAGGGCATTGACAACTAACCTATAAACTTTATAAACAGGGCATTGCCAACTAACTGATAAACCTTTATAAAAAGGGCATTGACAACTAACTGTTTAACCTTTATAAACAGGGCATTGGCAACTAACCGATAAACCTTTATAAACAGGGCATTGGCAACTAACCGATAAACCTTTATTAACAGGGCATTGACAACTAACCAATAAACCTTTATTAACAAGGCATTGACAACTAACTGTTTAACCTTTACAGCGTTTTTTTTCTCTACTTTGGGAATGGTGCCGGTACCAGACTGATTGGGAAAAAATGCGTTATTTTGACTAAAATTGGGAATTTTTTTAATGCATTTTTTCAGCTACAAATGAGATTAGACATCATGAATAAAGATAGCTAACAGCTTCCACTGTCTAGATAGAACTATTGAGTGGTGATTTATATGAATATGTTGGATTTTAATGATTTTAGAATAAAAACTTTGCCTTGTGGGCATTTTGAACAGTCATTTTGGGAATTTAACATTGGAAATTGGAAATTTTAATGTCTATTTTCTATTGGGAATGGTACCGTTTTAGGGTAGTAGTTATATAAAGAAAAAAAACACTGCTTTATAAACAGGGCATTGACAACTAACTGATAAACCTTTATAAATAGGGCATTGGCAACTAACCAATAAACCTTTATAAACAGGGCATTGGCGACTAACCAATAAACCTTTATAAACAGGGCATTGACAACTAACCGATAAACCTTTATAAACAGGGCATTGACAACTAACCAATAAACCTTTATTAACAGGGCATTGACAACTAAATGCTTAACCTTTATAAACAGGGCTTTGACAACTAAGTAATAAACCTTTATAAACAGGGCATTGACAACTTACTGTGCTTTAGGTTTAGGTGCCTCGGGCTACAAAGATCTTGCGTCAACTTTTCAGCTTGGTTCATCAAGAATCAAGAGGCTAAGGCCTGTTCCCAATTAAGTGAGAAAAAAATCACTGGTGTCTGTTTTTGCTATCTATGAGGGTCAGAGCAGGCACCAGAGAAGAACCAAGGATCTTTCATGAGATACAATGTAATTGGATAGCATCACCACATTTCAGAAATCAAAGTCCTATCTGGGATTTGAACTTTCATCAGTGAAGGGCAAGTGATTTAAAGATATTAACCATAACCACTTGGCTATTATGACCAATACTGTTCTTGTTTCTTATCCATTTATTGTTATAAATTATTGTATTTTGTTTATATAAGGCCATATCATCTATCAAAACTGATAAATATGTGTATGCATTAAGTTTCATCATGTTCTGCTTAAATGTAGTTCACAACTTCATATGGTGTATTGTAATTGGGTTATTTTCATAAAAAAATTGTTTTGTAGGTGAATTGTGCATGCAAAAAGAAGCAGTGTAAAAATAAAACATTAAAAATGCAAGCCTGTTATGCAGTTGAGTGTCACTACTTTGTGATGTTAGTTTGACAAAATCAAATTGAATTTGATTATTAAGAATCTTAACTGACATCCATGGGATATTTATCGTAATGGGATAGCTATAAATTACTTGATGCATTTAAAAAAGTCGTTTGAAAGTAGCCTTAAAATAACCAACCACTGCATAAAGAAAATGATTTGATTTTATTTATCACACATTTATATATACATTGTATTTATATCTTTTTTTAGAATTTGTCATCATTAGAGGCACCCCAACTAGCACAGTCTAATATATTTGACGGACTGGACTTGTCCAAGTACAACCTGAAAGCCCAGCTACCTGAGTTTGATACCCAGAGTGCTATAACATCAAAGTCCCTGAAGGAATTGAAGTTGAAGAAGAAAGATAGACAAAAACTGAGACATGAGCTTTGGCTGAAGAGTAAGTACATTGTAATTCTTACAATACAAAATATACTTGACTGAGTGATTTTTCACCTTATAAAACAGAGGTCTATTAAAGGCCTCTTCCCTATCAAAATTTTCTTTAAAATCATGAAGTTTTGTAAAATCTGAAAACATTCACTGGTCAAATTTTTTACTAAACTAAATAAACTAAATTTTAGAACTAGTTGCTTTATTTGAACTGAGTGCAGTTTTAGAAATGAGTGCAATATATTGATGAACTAAGTGCAATATACAATGTAGTTTAGAGCTGAGTGCAATATATCAAATAACTGAGTGCAATCAAGTGCAGTATATTTAAGATCTGATTGCAATATATTTTAGAACTGAGTGCAATAGATTCGGCAAAAAAGGATGCCAAGAATAAGAAGAAAAGAGAGCAGACTGCTGTTGTAGGTGATATAGGGGCACTAGGGGACGCACTCCCTACACTAGAACTCCTGTTAAAAACCTCAACAAAACCATCACAAAGGTATACCCCTGTTAAATATGTGTAATGCATTGACCTTGCTTTGAATCTAGAACAGTCAATTTGAAGTTTAAGAGCATTAAGTAACAAAATATTTTTTTAAAAAAATAGCTTCCAACAGACTAGAGCCTGGTCAGACTGCACTGATGTGCCAACAGGCCTAGCCCTGTAATGGTGGCAAAGTTTAATCATTTGATCTACAAGTGTTTCTGTTATATACAACTGTGATCAATTTTTTTCAATAAAACAAAAAATTCCAAAAAAAAATTCATTGAAAAATTTATTAGTTGAATATATTTTTCACAATCCAATTCATTTGATACTTTGCATGCTTTATGTAAAATTTGACTGTAATTAACATTTCTGTCGCCATAGTCTTGACCCTAGGATTGATGGAATAACAAATTTTGGGCATATGGTAACACTGGATTTTTTATGCTTTTGGTATGGTAGTTGTCAAATCTTTAGGGTTTCTGCTTCTCATCTAGGGAATGAATTGATACATTTAATGGGCAGGTATGGCATCTGATGGCTATATCCTTCTACCTTACAGAAGGTCAGTGGCTTTACTCAGTGCCGGCTTTATGTCTGAAATAATGCAGGAGGGGGCACACAGGTATTCTTACACCAGTCAAGCTGGAAAGGGGCTATAGACCATATAAATTTTTAAGTGGCTTTTAGAATTGAATACCGCCAAAGCCGGTCTACACTAGGGGGGTTAGGATGTTCACTTTTTCATTTTCCCCCATTTCAACTCAATCAAACCCATTTTTTCCAATTTTCATAAAATTTTTTTGAAAAAATGCTTTCCCCAGGGGTCACTTTTTTTCCCGATTTTGAAGGGCCCAAGGAAACAAAAATTAACGTTGGGGTTTTCTTTACAGTTCTTGGGCCCCTGTTTTGGAAACTTTTTCAAGCATTTCTTTAACATTTAAACCTTAAAATTTTTTTAAAACTATAGGGGAACCCGGAAACATAGGTGGTTTAAAAAATTTTCACATTTTTAAAGATAAATGTTAACTTGGGGGACCTAGATTATGTAACAATTGAACGCAAATATGTTTATATAAAGAGAAGTATTGATTGGCCATTTATTTGTTACAGCAATGAGCCAAAGAAACCCAAAGGCATACAAAAGGAGAAAAAGCGAAAGAAACAAATGTAAGTTTCATACATGCATGTACGTCTATATGCAATTACGTCTATATATAACACATGCACATAATTTACTGTATTAAACAGTAAAGAATTTATTTTATTACACTAATTATTATAATGTTCCTTTTAGGAGCCAAATGTGGCGTCTTTTTACGTAGACGTCTGTTTGATATGTTTACGTCATTTCCTTTGTTATATATCAACTGATGAAGCTTATATAAGCAAAACATGTTTGGATAAATTGTGTTAGTTTTGATCTATTTATCATATACATGGACATACATGCATGTAGGCATTTTAAGCTCAACAGTTGAAAAGAACATTTCTTTTTTGGTAATAGGTGACAAATATTTGAAAAGTGACTTTCTAATTTTGATGTGATATACAGTAAATGGCATATTTTTGAAAACGAAACTTTATTCTATGCCCTAATATGAAGTGCGGGAAACCGAATAAATTGTCACCTTAGTGCAATAACTGATAAACTTCTACTAAATTTAGAAGAACTTATTCCATTACTGCACTAAGGTGACAACTGATGTGTGAAACGAATATGATAACAAACGTTCAACAACTATGAGAATATTGTTCAAATAAGTAATTCAAGTTAGAAAAATAAAGAACGAAACTTGACAATTGATTTTATGTACATTAACAAATTACCAGGGTTTTCATTTTTATTTGAGACAACAGATGTTGTTGATTACGGAATCATAAAAATTAATATGCAAGCCAACAAAAAATTTGGCAAAGCTTTATCATACTGTAAGTGAAATGGATTTTACTTCATTGATTAAAACCCAGTATGTTTATTACTTACATGCAATGAACTTCTATTATTAACATTTATTTTTAGCTTGACTTTTTGTTGTTGTTGTTTCAGGATGGAGGATATATCGGTATTTCATCAAGTGATAAAACATCCGTCTTTTAAAGAAAATCCTACGAGTACAATATCAGAACATTTACACAACAGACAAAAACAAGAACATATGAACCCATGAATCTGTGATGTTCGGAAGTATACACTAAATCACTAAATTTTACTGAAGTTTGTGTGATTGGGGGGGGGGGGGGGGGGGGGGGGGGGGGGGGGGGCAGGGAGGGATGTTTGGGTGCGAGTACAATATCAGAACATTTTACAACAACATAGGCAAAAAAAAGAAATTATGATGTTGAAAGTTCGGAAGTATACACATGATTTTAAAACCAGAGTTCGTTAGGGGGGGGGGGGGAGGAGTTTGGGGAGGGGGGTGATGCGTGTGTGAAGGGAAGGGGGATGGTTTTTGGTTAGGGTATCGCATGCATTGAAATGTTAAAGACAACATTAATATATTGATGAACAAGCCATTGCAAGAAAGCAGACAAAAGTTATTTTTACATCATGTACAAGCTGGATTTGTTAAGTTCTTTATCATACATTTTTGGAGGGGAGGGTTTCAGGAACATAATTTGCTAAAGTCAAGAAAGCACCAAGTGTACTACATGTATATACAGTATGGCATTGTAAATTCCACAAGAGTGGAATGGAAGTCCCTGTGAAAGATACTGTTATTAATGGTGCATTTGTTGTGAAATAAATATTTAGCCATTCAAGATATATTATAAATTGTTAACAATTTAACTCTTCACATTAAAACATGTATTACAGTCAAACCCGTGTTATTGGAATCTGTTTGACAATCAGTTGTTGATTAAAAAAAAAATGTAAACTTTAAAGGCCATGCATAGTCTTTCCATTGGGTACATTTTGTTCACAGATTTGCCCGTATTTACCAAGCTTATCAGCAGTTTAGCATATATATTAGTATATTTAGCTATATATAGCGTATTTTGTCATTTTCCAGTCAAATAATGTTAATATTGCCACATAATTATGTTACCTATTGTAGATATTATTAGTTTGATATATTTTTGGTTAATAATTTTCAACCAGAATTTTACCCTAGACAATGTGTATATAGCAAGACAAGACATAGATTTATGACAGTTATGTTACCAGTCAGTCATAATATTTGTCTTATGTTACCAAGTAGGCAAATTAAAACTAGGACATGTTACCAGCAGTTTATATAACCTCTCATTAATATTACCAGCTGCAAATGTTACCACATTGGTATTTGACATTAATTTAACTATTGTTACCAGTCAAATATGTTACCAGTCTTACATAATACCACACAGGCAAGTTACCAATCATAATAACTCAATAATGACATTAATTTAACTATTGTTACCAGTCAAATATGTTTCCAGTCTTACATAATACCACACAGGCAAGTTACCAATCATAATAACTCAATAATGACATTAATTTAACTATTGTTACCAGTCAAATATGTTACCAGTCTTACATAATACCACACAGGCAAGTTACCAATCATAATAACTCAATAATGACATTAATTTTACTATTGTTACCAGTCAAATGTTACCAGTCTTACATAATACCACACAGGCAAGTTACCAATCATCATAACTCAATAATGACATTAATTTTACTATTGTTACCAGTCAAATATGTTACCAGTCTTACATAATACCACACAGGCAAGTTACCAATCATAATAACTCAATAATGACATTAATTTAACTATTGTTACCAGTCAAATATGTTACCAGTCTTACATAATACCACACAGGCAAGTTACCAATCATAATAACTCAATAATGACATTAATTTAACTATTGTTACCAGTCAAATGTTACCAGTCTTACATAATACCACACAGGCAAGTTACCAATCATAATAACTCAATAATGACATTAATTTAACTATTGTTACCAGTCAAATATGTTACCAGTCTTACATAATACCACACAGGCAAGTTACCAATCATAATAACTCAATAATGACATTAATTTAACTATTGTTACCAGTCAAATATGTTACCAGTCTTACATAATACCACACAGGCAAGTTACCAATCATAATAACTCAATAATGACATTAATTTTACTATTGTTACCAGTCAAATGTTACCAGTCTTACATAATACCACACAGGCAAGTTACCAATCATAATAACTCAATAATGACATTAATTTAACTATTGTTACCAGTCAAATGTTACCAGTCTTACATAATACCACACAGGCAAGATACCAATCATAATAACTCAATAATGACATTAATTTTACTATTGTTACCAGTCAAATGTTACCAGTCTTACATAATACCACACAGGCAAGTTACCAATCATAATAACTCAATAATGACATTAATTTTACTATTGTTACCAGTCAAATATGTTACCAGTCTTACATAATACCACACAGGCAAGTTACCAATCATAAATAACTCAATAATGACATTAATTTAACTATTGTTACCAGTCAAATATGTTACCAGTCTTACATAATACCACACAGGCAAGTTACCAATCATAAATAACTCAATAATGACATTAATTTAACTATTGTTACCAGTCAAATGTTACCAGTCTTACATAATACCACACAGGCAAGTTACCAATCATAATAACTCAATAATGACATTAATTTAACTATTGTTACCAGTCAAATGTTACCAGTCTTACATAATACCACACAGGCAAGTTACCAATCATAATAACTCAATAATGACATTAATTTAACTATTGTTACCAGTCAAATGTTACCAGTCTTACATAATACCACACAGGCAAGTTACTAATCATAATAACTCAATAATGACATTAATTTAACTATTGTTACCAGTCAAATATGTTACCAGTCTTACATAATACCACACAGGCAAGTTACCAATCATAATAACTCAATAATGACATTAATTTAACTATTGTTACCAGTCAAATATGTTACCAGTCTTACATAATACCACACAGGCAAGTTACCAATCATAATAACTCAATAATGACATTAACTATTGTTACCAGTCAAATGTTACCAGTCTTACATAATACCACACAGGCAAGTTACCAATCATAATAACTCAATAATGACATTAATTTTACTATTGTTACCAGTCAAATATGTTACCAGTCTTACATAATACCACACAGGCAAGTTACCAATCATAATAACTCAATAATGACATTAACTATTGTTACCAGTCAAATATGTTACCAGTCTTACATAATACCACACAGGCAAGTTACCAATCATA
The DNA here is from genome assembly GCF_026571515.1 of Ruditapes philippinarum. Taxonomy (NCBI): domain Eukaryota; kingdom Metazoa; phylum Mollusca; class Bivalvia; order Venerida; family Veneridae; genus Ruditapes; species Ruditapes philippinarum. The sequence continues at coordinate 56,163 of NW_026857830.1, forward strand.
ATAACTCAATAATGACATTAATTTAACTATTGTTACCAGTCAAATATGTTACCAGTCTTACATAATACCACACAGGCAAGTTACCAATCATAATAACTCAATAATGACATTAATTTAACTATTGTTACCAGTCAAATGTTACCAGTCTTACATTATACCACACAGACAAGTTACCAATCATAATAACTCAATAATGACATTAATTTTACTATTGTCACCAGTCAAATGTTACCAGTCTTACATTATACCACACAGACAAGTTACCAATCATAATAACTCAATAATGACATTAATTTTACTATTGTCACCAGTCAAATGTTACCAGTCTTACATTATACCACACAGACAAGTTACCAATCATAATAACTCAATAATGACATTAATTTTACTATTGTTACCAGTCAAATATGTTACCAGTCTTACATAATACCACACAGGCAAGTTACCAATCATAATAACTCAATAATGACATTAACTATTGTTACCAGTCAAATATGTTACCAGTCTTACATAATACCACACAGGCAAGTTACCAATCATAATAACTCAATAATGACATTAATTTAACTATTGTTACCAGTCAAATGTTACCAGTCTTACATAATACCACACAGGCAAGTTACCAATCATAATAACTCAATAATGACATTAATTTTACTATTGTTACCAGTCAAATATGTTACCAGTCTTACATAATACCACACAGGCAAGTTACCAATCATAATAACTCAATAATGACATTAATTTTACTATTGTTACCAGTCAAATGTTACCAGTCTTACATAATACCACACAGGCAAGTTACCAATCATAATAACTCAATAATGACATTAATTTTACTATTGTTACCAGTCAAATATGTTACCAGTCTTACATAATACCACACAGGCAAGTTACCAATCATAATAACTCAATAATAATTACTTAGAAATGTTACCAATTAGAGAGTAATACATGACAGGCATGTTACCAATCATTATGTTTACTAGTCTTGACATTTTACTTACCAAGATAAAATTAACATAGTTTAGAAACCTTGTCTTAAATTTACAGCTTTTATCAGTCTTCCTATGTTACATAACTAAAAAGAAACACTAGATTTGTTATCAATGTGGCAAATTTGCAGTGGTCATATTGCATTACTGTTTCAATAACAAAAGAAAACACAACATATAAGCCTGTTATATATAAATTTATTATTGCCAAGGTGTTACATGTATGTGACAAGTTTATAACAATGTAAGAGCATGAAAAACCGGACAACACAACTGAGAATCTAGGTCAAAATGGTTGAAAATCTAGGTCAAAATGATTGAGAATCTAGGTCAAAATGGTTGAAAATCTAGGTCAAAATGGTTGAAAATTCTAGGTCAAAATGGTTGAGAATCTAGATCAATATTATTGAAGACCTAATCTAGAATCTAGGACAACACTTGTAAATCTAGGTCAACATGGTTGTAAATCTAGGTCAATATGGTTGAGAAATTTAGATCAAGAATATAGATCATTTAAAGTAAACAAAATATGAACATCATTTGTTATAACACACATAGTAAAATGTAATGATTTTGTTATTATGCTTGTTATATCTAAAAATAGAATTAATAAAAACTATGATAATTTATAGCCTTTTATCTCTTTTTTTTTAAAAACAATTATATATTAAAAACACGTCCTAAATGAAATTGTATTTTGATCAGTGATATAAAAGATTTCATAATTATATTTAACAAAAGACAAAAAAAGTCAAGTAAACAGAACTTGGTAAAAGTTTGCCATCGAGGAAAAGGAATGCATGTACTTTTAAAGAAATACAGTAGAAATAGTAAGTTCTTGTACCTAATGATATTTAAGGTTAATATATAACCTATCCATATGTCATAAAGAAATTGTAGAGGGTATAATCAATTACTCAACAAAACATTGTCAATATATGAAGAATGTAAGAATTCACATGTCTTACATACAAAAGTGTTAGTGTACTACGAGTGTGTTACGGGGGAGACGGGGGAGTTGTGTTTACAGATTTACGCAGAAGTTGTTATATTTGAGACAAATATTATTTTAAATACATCACAGCTTTAAAAGTTTGCAAATAGATACACTGTAGGTTACACATAAAGGGTTAATAAAAACAAATATATTCCAAATAATAACATAGAGAAACAAAGGAGGTACAAAACAAGCTTAATGTATGGAAAAAAACAAATATTTTGGAAAGTGCCTTAAAAGTTACATAACATTAAAGATGTTTGTATTTTTGCATACAAAATCAATGTTGTTGTTTTTTATTATTTTATTGCATGTAAAACAATTCAACATATCAACAACAAAAAAGAAGAAATATTTTGAAAACAAACCATGCTTCCAACAATAAAACAGATTTGATTTCTAATTCATTGAAATACTAGGCAAACTCGGATCAAAGACCACATCTTAAGAGAAACCATTTAATAAAAACCTTTGAATAAGACTATCTGATGATATAGAACTGTATATATACTTGCCCTTGGTTATTAAATGTGTGGTTTTTATAGACAGGTTGATCTGATGCAATAGTTTTATTGACAAAGGCACCAGTAAGACGAAACAAGTACTGGTATATGGCGCAAGTACTGTTTGACTTTCAATATAAATTAATTAAACGATAATTGTTCATATTTGATACTTTAATTATTCCAGAAAAATATTTTTTAAAAAATCAAAATGAAAAAGGTTTTAGAGTAGAATATTTTCATTTACAATATTATACATGTATTATAGTATAACCCTTATATTAAGCGCGTCTTTAGGCTATGTTCGTATTTCGCACATTGCCTCACATCAAAATATATGCATAGCCGTGCTATCCACCATTTTTACAGAGATGTAAAAGCGGCACGGGTATGTGATAACATGTTAAATATACCTAGACTTATTTGAGCAAATTATAGAGTATAACATGTTCAACAAAATATCAACTGGCAAATACAGTTAGTACATTTATAGTGTGTACAAGAAGCAAAATAATGATATGAAGAATATGGAAAGAAATTTATGATGAATTCCAGACCTCCATCTTATATATTCAAGTAATAGTAACATAATAATGGTCTGGTGGTTTTGTTCTGGACTTTTTCCTAAATGAAAATAATCCTACAGTCTCGTTTTAACAACAGAAGTATTATTTGCTTATATTAATTAAGTTTACTATGGTAACTGATCAATAAGGATGTGGCCCTATAAATCTAGGTTATTTAAATTTAGTGTCTAGAATACTGACACCAGTCCACAATGCAAGCATCTGATTGGCCAATTCAATTTCAAAATTTTGAATCGACCAATGGCAGAGACACATCTGTTGACTGGTATTCATTTTTATTAATTTACAAGGCTTTTGACCCCAAATATAGATAATTGCAGCAAACATTAAAATACAATGTGAGGGAAAACTCAACATTTACCTATCTAAATCTATCTAGTAAAAATACACACAAGCAGTGAGCTTGCCCCATGCCTTTGTATAAACAAACTATCACTAATTTTTTTTGGAATGGTTCAATTTTTTGTTTTGTTAATATATCAATACCACAACGAACCCAACTACAAATTAAGTATCTAACTGTACAAGTATTGCTTCTTTTTTGTAAAAAATACATGTAAGAACTAAAGGTCTATGTAAATATTAGCACATTTTTCTGGGATATCTTCATCACTTGCTCATGGAATACAAAACAAAACAACCTCTCTCGTACTAGATTCTTTTTAGACTTTTTTTCCAGTTTTAGTGTTAGAATATAAAAGTTTTACTGACAAACCACAATATTTTTAACTTAATTTTCTGAATTGAATTGTAAGGATATTTTGTTTAGGTTTTTTAAAATTTTATGCCAAATTGCTGAAAGCCTGTATCAGCATTAATATCATAAAGTGTATTATTAACTTATTTTAGCAGTGAATTAATAATGATGGATTATCCACATATATAAGATATGCCTATACACTTCCAGTATCTAAAACTGTTATTTATTTGAATATGGAGCATTAAGGTTTAATATGATTTTCATACAAGTTACAATTTCACATTAAACTGAAAATTCTCTCACTGAACTGTGATAACAAAATGAATATGTTGACATATTTGTAGCAACTGTATAATTTATACATAAATAAGATAAAATAATTTCAATTTTACAAATATAACAAACAATGATCTTCATATAAATTTTATGATATATTTTCAATAATAACACTTTTCATTATACAGATACTTAACAAAATAAGAAATTTCAAAACACAACTTAAGGACTTATACCTTTTGCTATCAAATATAAATTCTGTAATTAAATATTTTCTTTCAATTAAAATGACATTTTAATAAACTGTCAACCTGTCTATATATTTTAACTTGTGTGACTATATAATTATGTGTTACTTATAAAATTCTAAGTTTAACAATAACAACACCATATTTTATTTTTAGAAAATACAGTGACATAGAAACTAAACGTATAGATGTAAGACAATAATTTGGCCTTGAATATATTAAAGGAATTTACTGAATATTACTGTCAGAAGTGGAAAAATTCATTACAAAGGCATCAAAATTACCACTAAAATGTATTCATTTCTCACTTTTCCCTATAATAAAATTTCTATTACAAGGATGCCAATTTCTCGCCTTACACCTTAACACAGAAAAACAACAAACACTATCCATATAAAAATAAACATTTAAACATTACATTTAATATCAGATCTAAGTGCTTGTATACAAAACATAAAATCTATAAGACAAAAAAGCAGCACTATTCTATAATAACTACTTTAACTAACAAACTAGGTTTGAATAATAGAAATAATTACAAAAAAAAGCGATTGTGAATAATTATGAAAAGGGAAATATTGGCCCTTTTTATGGAATAAGGGTAGATGCCCCCTTTAAAAAAAAATTGAAAATGTACATGCATATGTATATAAACTTTCTCACAACCAGCAACAGAGATTAATATATATAACTTTAAAAAAAAATCCATAACCATTATATAAAAAAATAACAAATTTCAAAACAAAAAAGTTAAGAAACATAATTATTATACTAGGTATTTATAATAATAAAGCTTGTAAATATTTTTTTCTAACACATAACACATAATAATGAGCTGGAAACCGAGGCACTAACCTTTTTTTACTGATCATCATATGAAAACTTATAGAAACATTGTGTGTGTACACCATTACCGTGAAATCATTATTCATGGGGCACTGGTTTTCATGGATGGGTCAGTCAATCAATGAATTTAACATTCAACAAAAAAATTATTTTGTCTGCTGTACGATTACTTATATTAAATTATTTGCTTTTCAATTTTTTTTGCACAAACAGACATCCCATGAATTAAAGAACCCACGAAAATGTCCTTTTTTATCAAAACCACATAATTTCATATCCATAAAATTTAATGTATATTCACATGGATACTGAATGAGTTCAGGTTCCCGGTTACCTTTATAAAACTTTACTAGATTTGTTAAAGATAAGTCTATAAATGAGATGGCAATTTATATAATGACCTAGACAATATATATTTTGTATATATATAAATATCATAAAGATCAGTATTTATAAGATCATATTAAATATATTGGTAGTAGAGTTTGAAATATTCACACTGATCCAACTTACACACCATGGATTTATCTACATTATTTCACATTAATTTTTCAAGTTTAGGAAGACATCAGGTGCCACTTTGATCATTGGTTTTGGCACGAGTGGGCACGGTCATTTCTACAATGCCCTTAACCTTTTATAAAATAATCTGAATAGGTTTTGACCACAAAAAAATCACTATTTATTTCACTAATACTTCTGGAGATTGTAGTGAAATTATAATATTGGGGCAAATTACATTTTAAAAAGAAATTTAGAACTTAACAAGGTCAAAAATTTAAAAAGTCATACCAAAAATCAAATTTGAAAATTTCAAAACCTACTTTAAAACTGTATATAAGTTTATGTTTGGAATGTAAAATATTAAATCACAGTACAGCATTGATATGGTTCAGTAAAGCCAGCTATGATTGGTTGACACAAGGTCATGTGATCACAGAAATAGCCTGTGATAGGTTAATAAGGTCATGAGACCATTGTATTAAAAAAGGATAAGTTACAAGAAGTCATGTGATCATTGAGATATATTTCAATTGGTTGACAAAACGTCATGTGATTAGATCACTGGAATGGATAAGGACTGATTAAAAAAGAGGTCATGTGATCATTATGCTATGGCAGTGAGAGATGTGTTTAATTTCTATTATAAATTTAGTCAGTTATGACAATGTTTCTGTAGAGGTAATTATCTATGGATTGATCTTTAATAATACCGGTATACAACTCAAGAAAATGAATGGAATTCACAGTTCCAAGCTTTTTTAACATCAGAAACTTTCAATTTTCCTCCTTTACAGTCTTTCTTTTTTTCACTTTAAAAGAGATCAAATAAAATACATTTATACTTATTAGGCCCATCAATTGAGACAAAAAAACACTTGCTATGATCCAGGGAGGAGTTGTTTCCCTTTGAACAATTGTTCTTAGTACTACTTAACTCCCTTGCCACTTAAAAATTACATCAATTTTACTCCTCTACGAAGAAAATTTAACAATCAATCCTAAAGAAGGATTTTATTTTACACTTAAACTATTGCTTCTGAAAAAACTTTCAAAAACAGATAAAAAGATAACTGATATCCAGTCCATTCTTGTTTAAAAATATCATTTATACTAAAGTTTACCCATGTAATAATTTATTATACATGATTTCAATATTCTAAATATATACACTATAAAATAATCTGTCAAGTAGCCATAGCAACTCAGAATAGTTTTGCCGCTTTTTTCATTGCCTGTTGTTTCCACAAAGGTTTTCCTAAGAACTCAGTATAGGTCATGTTGAATGTCTTCATAAAGTCATCTGCTGTTAAGAACATCTGCAAGCACAAACAGATACAAATTTTACAATGTGGAATTATAGTTTTGGATTTAACTCATTATGTACAGTGTTGGAGCAGTATACTCCTCAAGACGCTTGCAGAAATCATGATCAGAAAATAGAAAAATATCACTTTTTTTCGCCGATTCTAATATTTTTTTCCCTTTAATTATCGTATACATATATGGGTGTAAATAGATGAATTAGATATCTAAGAGTGAATTTTGGCGGGTGAATGGGGAAGGTTTTAGCATTTAATCATAGTAAAATTAAAATCTTGAAATTTAAACAATTTTAGAACAAAAATTGCTAAAATAAAGAAATATCAAAATCACAAAACTGCAATCTTTAAATATTACACTTTGCTGTTTTAGTTTCAATAAATAAATTGTCATTGTCAATGTTTTTGGTACAGAAATTGTTACCTTAATAAAATTTAGAGGGGTGTATTTAAGCCTTAATACGGACTCACAACTGTGTTTCCTTGTGTTGTCTACAGTAGTACTGGTTAGTTCCAGGAAGCTCGCTAGAAATTCCGAACATGCAATAAGCTTTTTGTCGCAATCACGACTTAAATTGACAAAATTTGTGTCGTAATCCAGCTTAAACAAAAATAACTTAAGATTTGAAAAGGAAATAAATAAATTAATGTTCCTTACCTCTTTACATTTTGGATCAACACCACTTGGTAAATCCTCAGTATTCACCTGCAACTCGGCCAGGGGATATTTGCTCATCTCGTCAAAGTTAACACCACCATTGGCATCCATGCTCTATAAAACATATATCTCACAACATTAAAAAATTTTTTTAAATTTTTTTTCATCACATAAACCCAAAGGTAGGAGTGTAATAAAGGCATTTAATAAAAAAAAAACCGATATTACTCTATCGTAATAACTATGCAAAGTGACGTCATTTGCCTTATACAACCTAATTATAGCATAAGTTCATAGATGTATCAATATAAGTCCTTAAGTAATGATAAAAGTAGTTTCAGTTCATCCAGGTAAGAATTTGAAATTTGTTTGCTTTTATGCATTTAGGACTCAGTGGTGCGCCTTTAAATGCAAAATGAATTTAACAAAGCAAACACTCTTCTCTCTTCAAACAAAACTATCAGGCACCCTTTATAGCTGCAAGTCTAAGGCTTAAAAATATAATTGTAAATCTGCATTAGTGATGATTATTATGATGATTGTACTACATTTTTATGTTAAATATATTATTATGCCAATATCTGGGGTTTTTTTTTATTCTCTGCAATAAAATCAACGTGTTACTTTCTCACAAGATTTCTGTGACAACATAAAATGTGAAGCACACATGACATCGTTACATGATTGTTACATTATAATGCAATTCCAGCATAACTTAATAAAAGTGAGTAATCAGAAAGAATGAAATATTGCAGTGGCATTATTATGCAATTCCAGCATAACTTATTAAAGTGAGAAAACTTAAAGAATGAAATATTGTAGTGGCATTATTATGCAATTCCAGCATAACTTATTAAAGTGAGTAAACTTAAAGAATGAAATATTGTGGTGAAAAGTGTTTGAGAATAAAGTGACCAAGCTGATGTACTGTGTACATTGATATTCTAATTAACATTGAGCTTGTTGGACAACAAATTTCTTTATTTAACTCTTTTCCCCTTCTGTTTTAAATTTCTTGGACTATTCATGAATAAGGATATAATAAAGGGAAATAACTCCATAAAGATTAAATGATGTGGAAAAAGAAAGGGCCACAATTATATATGCATCACAAACATATAACTGGTCATATCTAAAAATATTATACAAAGGTAGATAAGTATTGTAGTACAGGATTTTAAACTCATGGATGCATAAATAGATTGAAGGATAACTAAATGGGTGGGTACAAATGCAAATTATTACGTAATGATATACATGTACAACTCTATAATGATGAAGATGTATATAATTTAAAATCATCAAACTTTCATTATCCACGAAAACTATGATTTGACAACTATAGAATTTCTAGACTTCTATAACACTTTGGAATGTAAAATATGGGTGGAGCCAATAATTGTTTATCTGGCAGGAGGTGGGACTGGGAGGAGCTTGCATATTAAATAACTACCGTGCATTTACAATGTCTATCACTTACTGCTATCAATGCATCTAACTTTGTTAGCTGATGAAAACAATCAGAAACACTTTCTACATAAAATCCACTAACTATGAATAGCATAATGATAAATTATGACAAATTTCAAGATCAGAAGTTAATATTGCTAGTTTAATATTAATTATCTCTGAGTGTAGTGTCCTGCACATCATACCTTCCTTAGTTTGTGTTGATTAGGTACATACCGGTAATTATATAATAATAATATGTAAGTCATAATATACTATAAGAACATCAATATGTAACCAACAAAAACTCCCCCCGTTTTTTTTCTGGTACAGGAAGATCCAAATTGTCCTAATTACAGGACCATATCTTCTTGACTATAAACCAGCACATGGTTATAAGTAAAGGACCATAACTTCCTGAACATGAACAGCCACATGGATATAAGTGAAGGACCATAACTCCCTGACCATGAACAGCCACATGGTTCAAAGTAAAAGACCATAACTTCTTGACTTTGAACAGGCACATGATTCTAAGTAAAGGACCATAACTTTTTTTATCATGAACCAGCACATGATTCCAATGACCATAACTTTTTTACCATGAAACAGCCCATGGTTTGGCACATGGTTCTAAGAAAACCATAATTTCTTGACCATGAACCAACCCTTCTTAACCATGAACCAACCCACAGTTTTAATAAACTTACCTCTTGCACAAGGACAACAGCATCATTATTTGAAGCAAGTTGTTGACCAAGTTCCTTGTAATCTTGAGAATTCTGCAAATATTAAAACACCAATTGTCATTTATACTTTTTAATAAAATGTATTATTGAATACAGTCTGACCAAAGGGTACAACAGTATTGTGCTGATCAGTTTCTTATAATTGTTGGGCCACTGTATGGTATATGGTATATACAAGTTACCAGTACCGTAAGGTAATGCATTTTTCTAATCACCGAAGGAAGGTGATTGCCAAGAAAAATGCCTAATTAATATATCACATAAAAAACAAATAACTCCATGTGCAATTGCACGTGTTTACTGCTACGATGCTTTGTAAACATTCAATAAAGCTAAAAGCATACATGATTAAATTACAATGACCTATATTCTTAATAACATTGAAGAAAGAACTTCAGTACAGAATGGCCTCTCACTAATTACATTCAAGGCCAATATGCCTTACTTTCTGTCACATAGGGCCAAAACAAGCTGGCTTACTCTTAGGATGTTGTAAACTTTATTGTCTAATGAACACAATAAACTAACAAATGAAAAAACTCACTTTAAAGAAATCATCGTCCCAGACACCGAAGAATCCAGTGAACGTTGGAGGTTCACAGCCTTGTCTTATTCTATAGATTGGTGTTTCTTGGTCTCGATCAGCCGGGTCAGAATTTAGGTATTCCTGAAAAAAAGCATTGTAAAAATTACACACAAAAATAAATATTATATTTTGCTGACTATAATATATTTAAGTACTGAAAACAAAATACTAAACGAAGACATTTATAGGTATACCCTGCTAAAACCAAAAATGATCAGACTTTGTCACCAGGCTCTATATTGTTGGCTAACTTACTCAAAACTTGTATTTCATATCCCCAAAATTGATAATGAACAGTTCTAAATACTTACAACAGGGAACAATTTTCTTTTTTTTTAAAGTCTTAAGACACAACAAACACTGTTATAGTCACATTGAAACCTGCCGGGTTTTAATGCTTGAAAAAGTCTAAAGATACAATTTTATGTATTATCCGAAGCACTACCAGGCAATAGTGCAGCATGACTGACCTTTCTGCAACGTGGCTGAATAGCTTACTCATAAGAAAAAATTCTGTCAAGGTTCTTTCTTGTTTTAGTTGGGTTGTTGTACCAACACAGTATAGGTCGTTTGGTGACTTTCCAGCTTTACTGGTGGAGGAAGACCTCAGGTGTGCTTCTGTGCATAAAATTATTTCAGGCACAAACAGACATATGAGTAGAACCACTGACATCCCATAAACAAGCTTGATAGCTTTCTCACATACAGAATCCAAAGACACTGTCAAGTGGTTTGAAGTAAATGACCTTATGCACTCAGCCATGGACCCCCCCCCCCTGTCAAGGTTTAAAATTACTGTTGCAAGTGATAAGAATTTAGAGACATAAAGGACTGGGCCATATGGCTAACTGCTTGGCTAAATAATTGTATATAAAATTCAGCATTCCTTAATCCAAAGCTTTGATGTAAAAGTGATCATAATTCAGTTCACCACAAACTGATGATTTGTTTGTTTTGTTGGTTTTCATGTCACAATGACTTTGTACAGGTGATTAGGCAACATTATAAAAATAGAGGCTTTAATAATGGACGAAGACTTTTGGCATCCTTCTGTGATTTTCTAAGACTTCAGCAGCAAACTTGTGAGTTTAATAATAGCTATTACATATAAAAACTTTTATTACCATAGCTAATCTTTCAGCCTCCTTCTTCTCATCGTCGCGTGCGTTTGCACCGACCCAGATATAAATATCGTCCCACAGATCCAACATCATGCAATCATCTGTACATAAATCCTGCTGAACAAATTCCGGTATCTCCTCGCATGTGAAACTACCAGACGCGTTTGAGATTTGGAACAGACGTGGGGGATGCTCAGATTCCTCCTGTTGTAGTCTTTTATCACTCAAGTACTCGGCCTGACCTCCGATAGCTTCCCAGAATGCTGCTTTTTCTTGACCTTCAATCACAATGGTCGCCTCTCTGAAGACGAAAATTGAAGAAAAACTAAACATAATGATACAGAAATAATACTTCCAATCATGTTAATATTCATTAAGTTTATTATGTGACCCTTTTTTAATTTTAATGCTCGGACATGGACAATGAAGTTGACAACGATTGCCTTTAAACATCACCAGTATGTCATGAAAGAACCAACAATAAATTAGAGTCAGTACTTTAAAAATACTAAATCACTATAATTGTACTAATTGCCTCAAAGAGATAGAAGAAAAAGATGGTTCAGGTAATTGGACAATGAGTTACTTTTTGGATACTGTAAAAGCACGCAGAAAATAAAAAGCTTTTCAGGCATTATGGGCCTTTAAAAATTTAGCATTTCTGAAAGTGTTCATGACACATATTGAGTAAGCTGTCCTGAAAATTGTAAGATATTTTAAATTAGGTAAAGGTTAATGAAATATTTGATACCTGGGTGATCTTGCAGCTACATTTTTGGCAGCCTGCCTTTCATCTCCTGTACTTCCCTGTTGATAAAAATAATGATGAAATGTTAAATTGTGAAATGTTAAGCTGCTCTCATTGAAGAATGATTCATGAAAACTTTTAGTAAAGTCAATTATCACATAATCCACGGTGCAGGTGTATAATAAAGCCATTTAATAAAAACGATCTGACCATGCTCTATACTGTTGGCTGACATACTTTTAATTCTTAACTTGACATCCCCTATATTGTTAATGAACAGTTTCTAAAATGGAACCTGGAAAAGTCCATTTAAGAAACTTAGAAGGTTCAGGAGAAAATAATCATATTTACCTTTCCACACCAGATGAATGTACATTTCTTTGTAAAAATCACAAACACATCATTAGAGTTGAGTGATGCCGCCTCCATAGGTACTTGTAATGCCTTTGTGTTGTAGATATTGGTCCCACGTACTTGCAGCATGTAAGAGTCCCCTGGACCATCGCTAGAAGGTCCTCCAGTCCAACCACAATGACCTCCCTGTAAATATAGTGTCAAAAAATATAAAAGCTGCCAGAAAGACTGCTAATTCAACTTTTTATAGAATTAAATAGTAAAAGAAGAGCACTGCATGTGGTGTCAATGCTCGTCTGTTAAAAATTCAAAGTTAAAAAGGGGCATCACTCCAAAAATATTGCTTTCAGAATTATGCTCCTTGTCTAGCAACTGCACCTTGTCGTGATTAGCAAGTATTCCAAACTTCATGTTGGTAACATTTAAGATGTTTGAATAATGGGCTACATTAAAGCTTTTGCACTATGACAATGACAATGACACCGCAAAGAGTATAATAGATTGACTTCAAAACTGACAAGCTAACAAGAGCTTAAATAATGTAGAACTTTAAAAAGGGGGACTTTTTCATTCAAATTGGATGCAAGAGTTATGGATCTTGATTAGTGATCTCCATATATCATCCTGTAGACAATTATTTGAATATGTTTTAAGTGAATACCACCAACAGTAAATCATACATGGAGTAATATGTAACAACTGAAACCAAGCTCCAAATTGGCAAATATTTTCCTTGTTCCTGGTCATATTTGCATTGATAAGTTTAAATTTATACAAATTTATTTATTTTTTGACAGATCCATATTTCCTGCAAGCTTGAAAGGTATATTTATCTCAAACGGAGACTTTCCAGCTTTATTGCTGAATATAAAATCATGTAACATATGCATATTTTTTTTTCTTTATATTTATCAATGCCAGCATTTGCATGAAATAACAAACTTGTACTTACAGAGAATATGATCATTTTGCCGTCAAACATTGCAGTAAAATGTTGTGGTTCTTTGTTCATTACAACTCTGACCTGAAAACATTGAATAAAAATTTGTTATAGTAAACATGATGTTTCATTGAGTCCTGTACCTGCAGAATGTGTGTTATCAATTTGTATTGTTTATAATTTAGAGACAAGTCATATGTTGAACTACACTGAGTGGCCATTTGGTTAAGTTTTATAACCATATCACATCATATGATGTGTAGGCATTTAATTTTTATGCTGTGCATAATTTTTATCATGTAATAATGCACTTGAGGTATTTGAACAAGACGGGACTAGAAATATTTTTTATTAAGATTTTGTATACATTTTCATGCAAGCCTGAACTAATAACCTGTATGCAAAATTTCAGATTATACCCTCACCTTATTTTTATTCATAATACTCATTTTCATTTAGCATAATGACCCAGAAATGAAAAACGTTTTAACGTTTTTAACTGAAATTGAGCTAGAAAAAGAAAAATTCTTATATTCATTTTTAATTTAATTCTGAGCAAATTTCCTAATTGCTGTTTTTTTAATATGCCCCTGTTGATATTTATAAGAATATAAAATTTTAAAATCTTAAAATTATTTTTAGCCCTTTGAACCTCTGTTGAGCTCCTTTAATGTCAAGAAAAAGAATGGACATTATTGGGTATTTCAGCTCCCCAAAATGTTTTTATTCTTTTACCTGTACAGCTGCTCCCCCTAGCTTGTCATCAATTTCTACGGCCTTCAAAGCTGAAGTTCCCTTCTCATCTTGTGATGCTTGCAGACCCTTTAATAAAATATGTTTGACCATTAGTTTTTGTTTGTTTGTTTGTTCATTTTACGCCTTTTCCCAACAGTATTTCAGACATATAGGCGGTTTGGATATTAATAATTATCCTTATGGCCTAAATAAATGTTATTATTGTGTATAAATTATATTTAGAAATGAAATTTCCTTGCTGTGTGATAACATGCTTGATGAGTCTCATTTTAAGTTAACAGAATCATTAACATGCATGATTTATTGTAAACATGCAATGTTGCTTGTTTTTTGTGCCAATTTGAACACATTTTTTTGTTGCCTTGTAAGTGATCGACTACTAAATTTTCCCACATGATATCTAAATCAGCAGTGAGAGATAAATGACCATTAGACTCAATGTCCGTGATCAATTGTTGCACAGAAATTTAGCACTGCCTGAGGATCAAACCATTGATCCCTAGTAAATCAGTTAAAATCATCCAAATAGCATATACATAAATTAGAATTTGATTGATATACAAACTATAAACTAGAAATGTGTCCATAGGACACAAATGTCCCAACATGTTGCTGATTTGGTGTTTACTCTGACAGTGAAATATATTTTGATTTCACACTGATTGAAACACACACAGTGAAATATATTTTGATCTCACACTGATTGAAACACACACAGTGAAATATATTTTGATCTCACACTGATTGAAACACACACATTGATTGAAACAAACACAGTGAAATATATTTTGATCTCACACTAATTGAAACAAACACAGTGAAATATATTTTGATCTCACATTGATCGAAACAAACACATTGATTGAAACAAACACAGTGAAATATATTTTGATCTCACACTGATTGAAACAAACACAGTGAAATATATTTTGATCTCACATTGATCGAAACAAACACATTGATTGAAACAAACACAGTGAAATATATTTTGATCTCACACTGCTCAAAACAAACACAGTGATCACACTGATCAGAACAAACAAACATCCTCTATATCTTACCTGCCAGTAATATACGATATAATGTTCTCTACCATTCACTTGGTAAGTGTATAAAATAACGTAGCAGTCTCCACCATAGAACATACCAATGTCCTGTTTCAAGACGGGCTTCAGATCAAAGTCAACCACACGCCATATCTGAAATATATGTTATACACAGAATAATTAAAAATTTCATGTACCTGTATAATTATATCGTAAAAGTTCAGCTTTTGTTTATTTGTAAAGAATAATTGGATCACACTCCCCCTGTTTAATTCGGCTATAACTGATGTGAACATGAATGATATAAACTGTTGAATTTCGATTTTATTGTTATAAACAGCCCTTGTATATGTTCACACATGTGATAAAATGCTCCAATTGTTTCGGATCCAAATTTCAGAAGTTGTATTTGAAAATATATAGTATGATAATGAGTAAGCGACCTGGTGTCGAGAGATAATCATACGGGATAATCAACCTTTTCTTTCGTTACACCTTTTTAAACTTGCTTGTAAATGTTGAATGTTCAAAATTTTGTCATTAAATTGAAACCAATTCATGAGTCGAAGTCCCGATGTGTTGAAGTTTCTTGACAAGTCCCTTCAACTTAGACTTACCTAAGTTCTAGTGTATATTATTATAAACAGCTGAAGACTGTTTTCACTGCTTTTAACTATCAAATCACATTCTTATTGCTTAAAACACTTGAATCCAGCTTTTATTGGTATAAAGTATCAATCCAGATTTTACTGTTATAAAGAACTAAATCGAAATTTTATTGCTTCAAACAAATGAATTCAGGTTTAAGTGTTTCAAACATTCTATTGGAACAAAAAGCTGAATTCAGATTTTACTGCTGAAAGTAATTGAATCAAGGTTTAAATACTATAAACTTGACTGTTGCGTTCAAATTCATCGCAAAAATTTCTCTTGCCATGGCAACTTAGCTTAAACTGAAAGGCTTACCTCAGCGTTCCCTGACCCGTCATCAACCATTCTGGTCTCAGCTGCAAGAGCTCTGTTACTGTGTAAAGTACTGGCATCAAACTTTGTCTGTACAGTCTTAGCTAAAAATTAAATCAAACAAACAATCTTAAAGCAGCATGACTCCAGATTCACGCTTATTTTCATGAAAATTTTAAAAATGTATTTAAAACTGAAATATTGTGAAGTGAACACAGAGATTAACTTACACATTGCAAGCAAAAATAGTTCTAAACACAGGAGAAATATGGTAATGAATACTGCCATATCAGTCCTTAATCCCTTGAATTTGAAATCTTTTTCTATTCTTAAAATACAATTTCCCAAGATTTAATTTTCTTGAAATATTATGGCTCATCTGGAGGCATGCAGCTGTTACATATCCCGCCATATTGATTTTAACTGTTTGGACTTTAACGACTTAAACTTATTTTCTTGTTGGGTTCATGAGTCAGTATAAAGCTTTATCTCTACATGAAAATTTATTTAAAAACAAATTATAAACAGTAAAATTATGCAGTTTTCAAAATTTTTATGGTCAGTTCTCAATAGTACCGACATTTTAATCATGTGAAATTAACTACAAGCATGCAAGCAAATTAGACTTACCAATCTTATTGTTGTTATAGGCCTTTCCAGTGGCTACAGGCATTGGCCAGGACTTGAAAAGACATTTAAAGTCTGATGGTTCCCCTCCTTCAATAACTCTTGTCACTTTGGTATGGTTTGGATAAGCCTTCTTCTTAATGAAGCCCTGTGAAATATAATATCCAAGATAAAAGCTAAAAATTCTTTATGTAACCCTGGGTAAAATAGGTATTGCTGTTAGAATACAGCCTTATTATTTATGAAACCCTGTAAAATAGGTATTGATGTTAGAATACAGCCTTATTTTTTATGAAACCCATGTAATAAAAGTATTGCTGTTAGAATACAGCCTTATTATTTATGAAAACCCTGTAAATAAGGTATTGCTGTTCAAATACAGCCTTATTATTTTTGAAACCCTGTAAAATAGGTATTTCTGTTAGAATACAGCCTTATTATTTTTGAAACCCTGTAAAATAGGTATTGCTGTTAGAATACAGCCTTATTATTTATGAAACCCTGTAAAATAGGTATTGCTGTTAGAATACAGCCTTATTATTTATGAAACCCTGTAAAATAGGTATTGCTGTTAGAATACAGACTTATTATTTATGAAAACCCTGTAAATAAGGTATTGCTGTTCGAATACAGCCTTATTATTCTTGAAACCCTGTAAAATAGGTATTGCTGTCAGAATACAGCCTTATTATTTATGAAACCCTGTAAAATAGGTATTGCTGTTAGAATACAGACTTATTATTTATGAAAACCCTGTAAATAAGGTATTGCTGTTCAAATACAGCCTTATTATTCTTGAAACCCTGTAAAATAGGTATTGCTGTTAGAATACAGCCTTATTATTTATGAAACCCTGTAAAATAGGTATTGCTGTTAGAAATTACAGCCTTATTATTTATGAAACTCTGTAAAATAGGTATTGCTGTTAGAATACAGTCTTATTATTTATGAAACCCATGTAAAAAGTATTGCTGTTAGAATACAGCCTTATTTTTTATGAAAACCCTGTTAATAAGGTATTGCTGTTAGAATACAGCCTTATTATTTATGAAACCCATGTAAAAAAAGTATTGCTGTTAGAATACAGCCTTATTATTTATGAAAACCCTGTAAAAAAAGTATTGCTAGAACTCTGACAGAGCCATGGTTATAGGCACGGAAACTTTCTTACATACATGATATGACTTAAATTTTGAATTTTTCCCAAGGGCCCTATGGCTTACTTTTTCTCCTTTTTGGGTTAAAACCCTTTCCCAAATCCAGGCCCAAATACCATTCTTCCATTATCTATGATGAAAGATTTCCTAAAATAATAAACACTTTCAACTTTTCTTTTTTAAAAAAAAAAAAAAAAAATTTTTTTCCCAATCCCCCAAATGCACTCTGAAAAGAACCAAAACCTTTGAAAAAAAACCTCAGATTTTCCCTAAGCCATCAGAATAGCTTTTCTGTCGGAGAGTTCACAGCCCTGGTCTGTTTAAAAGTCCACTGTGCCCAAGAAATGCTATCATTTTATTTCTCAAAAGCTTTTTTTTTATTTGGTCTGTACATACTTCAAACATTTCTCTAAAAATGATGAACAGTTAATAGTCCAAAATTTAAAAAATGGGGCAGGCCATTTTAAGATATTGATTTTCAAGGGGTTTAAAATCAGCACCCTAAAAAATATGGGAAAAAAAGGCCCCTTTAAAAAAATTTATATATTTACCAAAAAAGTATTATACTTACAGAAAAATTTCAAAAAATCTCCCTTTTCAAAGGGGCCCAGATTTCCCTCTAAATTATTTTAAAAGTGCCTTTTTCTTCGGGGTTCCCACGATAAAATTTTTATCTTTTTTGCCACTTTTTTTTTAAAGCCTTTCTCATCGCCCCGTTTCCATTTACAGATTTCCCCATCTTCTTTTGAAGGGGTTTAGGTAAAACCTCCCAATCTTGAAAACAGAAAAAAATTTGAATTCCCCAATTAAAAACTGTTCTTTTGTTTTAGGGCCTTTTTTCATTAAAAAAACTTGGGAAATGAAAACTTAAAATGTGCCCAAATATGCCCGGGAAATTCCCCTAAACTTTCCAAATGTTTTTGAAACCCTACAATTTGGGAAACATGGCAGAGGCAACCGTTGTTTCCCTTGGGAAGCAAAATTTTACATTCACTGAAATAGTAATTTGGTCCCGGGAAAAATGGACCCAAAAGGGGTGTCTAAAAATTTGAAAAGTTTCCTACAAAAACCTAAAATAAAATCAAAATAAACCCCCAAAAACCGGCCCCAAAAATTAAAAAATGCAAAGGGGTTTATAACCAACCAATTAAGTGCAAAGGGTTATTTTAAAAGGAGTTTTTAAAATATTATCTTAATAAAAAACAAACCCAGTGTGCCAAAATAAATATTTTTTGAACAGTCTAAAGTAAAATTATCAAAATTTGTTGTATTAAATTTAAATTTAAATTTTAAAACCTTTAAATCTCTTAAGGGGAAAAAACAAGGGGTTTTAAAAACAGGTTAAACCCAAACCCTTTAAATTGTGACCAAAAAAAATATTATTAAAATGTCTAAAATTAAAAGAAATTATAAAATTTGTTTCTATCATGTCCCTTATTTGGGTTTTTATTTTTCCTATCGCGGTCATTCTTTTTCCCTCCCCCCTTCGCCCGGAACAAAAAAATTTTTAAAACCCTTTGCCTTATCCTGTAAAATTTCTTGCAAATTTTTCCAACCCCTTAAAAAATAAAAACCCAGGGTGTCCAAAAAAAAAATCCCCAAATATAAAAGGAGATATTCACATGCCAATTAACAATTTATTTTTTTAAAATTGGAAAATATCCAAAAAATAAAAAAAAAATTATAAAAAGTTTTGTAAAAATTAAAAAACGGGCCCCAAAACAAATGACTTTAAAACCAAAAATTTGTAAATTTAAAAAAAAACACAATTTGCAAAAAATACGAGAAGAAATTAACCTTTTATATTTTTCCAAATTAAATTTTTTTTGTTGAAAAAAATTTTTAAACAAAAAAATTTTTTCATTTTTCAAAATTTCCCAGGGGGAAAAAATTTGTGTTAAGAATAAGAAAAAAAATTTTTAAAATTTAATTACCTTAAATTTCGTACAAACGGGCTTCTTTAAAAATTCCATAAAAACACCCATTCCCCAGGTAAACCCAGGGAAATACCCCTCCACTTTGAAGGAGACCCTTGACAATAAAACCCGTTGCTATAAATTTCCCAACTGAATTGCCCCATGACATATAAACCTATAATAGACCATGCCCATTTAAACCCTTAATGGACCATGGCAATAAACCCTCCCAAGGGACCCATGCCCTTTTTAAAAAACCCCCTATAAAAAACCCCAATGAATATAAACCCTACAATGGGGCCCTGAATAAACAACCTTAAATTTTTGAAACCATGAATAAGCAATTTTCCCCCAAATTTGAACCCCAACCCCCCATACAACCTAACAATGAACCCTTTTGAATTTTTAACCCCCACAAAAAACCATAAGAATGCAACCTACAAAGGAACCCATCCCCAAAAAAAAAACCCAAAAAACCCGACAAAACAATTTAAAATTTGGGCCATGAAATTTACCAAACCTTTTAAAAAAAACCAAATAAAAATTAAACCCTGTAATAAACCTTTCCCTTTTAACCGTAAATTGCTTTGGGTATTTCCCCCCAAAATGGCCCTTTACATAACAACCCATTAACAAATAAAACCCAATTTTTTAAAGATTTTTTTTTAATTTCCCTTTTGGGCTCATTTTTGTTTAAAATGGCATTTTAAACCCATGCTATTAAGGAAAAATCCCCTCATTTTGCCATATTTCAGCCAATTTGGCACTTTACATTTGATCCTTCTTTTCCAAAACCCCGGAAAAGTTTTGCAAATGGAAAGGGGGAAAAAAAAACCCTTTTTTGAAAAAATAAACGGGTTCCCCTGGGGGGCAGTAACCCCAAAAACTTTTATGCAGATTTAAATTTGCTTTTTGGTTTTTTTTAACTAGGGTTGGTTTTTGTATACAAAAAATTTTGAATTAAAAAAAAAAATTTAAAACCTTTTTTAAAATTTTGGGGGAAAACAGGAAAAAATTTGGGGTTTTGTACACCCAAAAGCTATTCCTTCAGCCATTTTTGGCTACAGTATATACATCCCTCAGTCACTCTAACATGCGTTTTTTTTTTGGGTTTGAAGAAAATTTTGTTTTGTCTTTCCCTAAACATGTTTAAATCGGGATTTTACACCACCATTTTTAAATCTTTTAAACTTTAAATTTTCCATATTTGATAGATAAATAACACAATCAAATAAATAACCTTATTACAACCACTGCACCATGTATACATCAGAAAGAAAAAAAAGTTATCACAAAAATGGTACTATGTCCAAAGTATGAAAGTCGTTAAAAATCACTTACTTCCAGGAGTAATTTTGTTCCTAAATTTCAATTTATCATGCACCTATGGTGATATTTGTTTATTCATTATTTTTTTTACTAAAAAACCTAAAAAACATTTAATTTCTCCATCAAGGTGTCCTAGGTTAACAAAGTCAGATCCTTTTATTAACTCACATGATTCCATTCTTGAAGTAGGAGAGAAATAGTTTGGATTCACTGTCCTGAACCTCGCGATGCTGTACAGGGAACCCTCCGAGGCAATCGTCTAATTCTACGCACTTAAAGGCCGCCACCCCAGCCTCATCTTGAGACGTCTCTTTACCGAGCCAGAAGTGAATGTGTGCAACGCAAGAACCTTTACCCTCCTTCACCTAGAATACAAATCATTGTCATAAATTATCTACAATTTATTATTGTTTAATAAAGAGCAACCAAAGAAGTTATCTTGTAATATTCAATTAAAAACAACAACTCTAATATAAAGTTTCCGAATTACATTTGTATAGTAAAAACAAGACTGTGACATCTGCAATTATACTACAGTGTATTACTCGGGTACAATTTGAAGAGCTGAAACTATATCTAAATTACTGTCTATGCAAATATGCATGTCATTTTGATGTTAAACAAATGTTATGAAGTCTCATGTTATGTCTTGCTCTAAAAAAGATTTGCTCAACTATAAGATGGATTCTTTTCTTTTATTCTTATTCAATCAGCCAAACATAAAAAGGACACTTCCCTTTATATACACATTTCAATGAGTACACTTGGTATTAATTAACCAGGACACTTACTTCATAATGAACATTCACTTTATACAGGCATTCAACGGGACAATCACTTTATACAGGAATTCAACAAGACACTCACTTTATAAAGGCATTCAACAGGACAATCACTTTATAAACAGGCATTCAACAGGACACTCAATTTATACAGGCATTCAACAGGACATTCACTTTACACAGGCATTCCACAGGACACTCACTTTATACAGGCATTCAACAGGACACTCACTTTATAAAGGCACCTAACAAGACACTCACTTTATAAAGGCACCCCAACAAGACACTCACTTTTACAGGCATAAAAAGACATACCCCTTTAAAAAGGATTAAACCGGACATCACCCTTTTTTAAAGGGATTAACAGGACACTTAGGGAGATTATTGTGGCCCCCAAAACCACCCTGGTGGGGGAAACAAGTGGTTTTTAAGTCCAGAACCTTAACCACACATTCACAGATCAATGCCCCTGAAATCCCCAAAAAAATGTTCCCTAAAACAATTGGTGTAAAATTTTCGCAAAACAACCCCTAGATGGGCTCTTTCTTTATTTACGTCCCCTGTTTATTTTCTTTTACGTTGATTAATTGCACCCTTGAAATTTTTCGCATTTTTAGACATTTCTCACTTTTTTAAAATGTCTTTGAGACTATTTATTTGCATATTTTTAAAAAAAATTTTACACAATTAAATGGGGTCATAATATTACCTTCTTCTAAAGCACTACCCTTCCCATATAATGTACTAAGTTATTGGGCCCCTAACCCTACTCATCCCCTGAGGATTTTCTGAAAAGATGGGACTTTTTGAAATTAAAATTTTTTTTCTAGATTTTTTTATAAAAAAAAAAAAAAAAAAAAAAAAAAAAAAAAAAAAAAAAAAAAAAAAAAAAAAAAACTTTTATCAGGCTTAAAACCCAAAAATTTTTGCAAAGTTTTAGGGCAATCACTTTGGGTCTGATTTCCCGGATAAAACATTTTTTTATTATTAAACACTTTAAAAAGCAAAAAAACCACAAACCCACTTTTTTACCAGTTTTAAAATTAAAAAAAGGAAAACCCTCTTTTTATTTTGCAAATTTTTCCTTTTAAGCATTCCAGTTGATCTATGTAAGAATTTCAAAAAAAAAATTGGGGGGGTTTTTAATCCTCAGGGGGAGCAACCCTTTTAAATTTAAAAAATAAATCCCTTAAAACAAAAGGTCCAAAAGGTTAATCTTTTATTATTTTTAAAAAAATTCGAGGGTTTTTTTAAATGAAAACAAGAAAAAAAACAAAAATAAAATCCAAAAAAATACCAACCTAATTTTTAAGCTTTAAAAAAGATTTTTTTTATAAAAAACCAAAAATTAAAATAAGAAAAGTAGTTAATATTTTAAAAACTCAATGCAAATAAAAATACCTTGCAATTAATGAGAACAGAAACTAGTCTCATTAAAATATAGCCTTAAAACATTTTTCAGTATTATAAATTTTGGCCCAAATGGTTTTTGCATTCCCTTTTAAAAAAATATGAAAATTTTTGTCCCTTTGGAAAAACCGGGAGGCCCCCCCAAACCCAAACAGCTGTTTTAAAAGTCAGTTAAAATGAACGATCAAAAGCGGGCTGTGAATGAAAAGGGAAGGGAAAACATATGCCCCCTTCTCAAAATGGGGGCCAAAAATTTTCCCCAAAACCACCCTTTAAGTTTCTGACCTAGGTTTTAAAAAAAATTTTTTAGCTACCAAACACAAAATGGAACAACGTCGGCAGAAAGGGGTGGGCAAGGGTAAATTTAATGGCCGTCCCCCAAAGTGGGAGACAAAAAGCCCCCTTTAATGCCCACCCAAACCCAAAAATTTCATACGAAAAGGTTCACTTTAATGGTAGGCACGCCGAAGGGGAAAAAAATCCCGGAAAACAGAGACATTAAAAATTACTCAATAAAAAAAAACCCCCCAACCCTAAAGGTAAAGAAATCCGTTTTTTTTTAATTAAATGCTTTGTAAAAAAAGTAGTCCAAACCCGTGCTTTGTAAGAAAAGTATCCAAAAGGGAAAAAGTTTGCCAAAATCATTTGTGCTTTGGTTTAAAAAAAATGGGCCAAAATTTACCCGTGCTTTTTGGTGGTTAGACTTTCCCCAAAAGATTATTTAAGTCAAAGACCCTTTCTGAATTTAATTTTTAAAATAAGGGCAAAAGTTATCATTGTATTTTAAAAACATAAAAAAAAATTAATTTTTGCTGACCCTTAGAAGAATATTGCAACATTAAGTTTGAATAAATTTTTCCTTAGAGGGGGAAACCACTCTAGAACAAAAAAGGGTTTAAAAATTTTGTTACAAAACCCTCCTCACACAAATAAAACCCCTCCTTTTCCCTTTAACGCAAAATAAATTTTGGTTTTTGTAAAAATTATGGCAAAAAAATTTCCATGTGGCGACAAAAATTTCTTGCATATTACCAAATGTTGAAAAAAACTTTGGGCGCCCTTTGGGCAAACTCGGAAAGGGTTGTTAGGGTATAAATGAAAAACCTTTAACTTAAAGAGCTTCTAAATTCAAAGCTTGGGGAGTCCATTACAAAAAAATTTTAACGTTGAGGGCAAAAATTACAAGATCCTCCCCCTAAAAGTCAAAAAAAGCTTTCCTAAAAAATTAAAAACACCTGATAAATCAGTCCAATATTCCCTTTTCATTTAACAACGCATCCCAGTTAAAACCCTTTTTAAAAACTGTTTTTAAGAGAAGGAGAAAAAAAATCAAAATCAAAGCAATTGGCAATTTTTAAAAATAAATTTTGCCAAAAGAAAGGTTAAATTTTTCCCCTTATATAAAAAAATTCTTTTCAATATTATATAACTTTAAAATAAACCGCTTTGGGCAAAGGGGTTTTTTGCCTTGGGGAATTTTTCTTTTTTTATAATTTGGGGTTTTCCCCTTAAAAACACTTAAAACCCCTTTTATAAATTAAAATCAATAATAGCCCTTTTAATGCCAAAAAGATCCACACATTTGTGCATTGGGACCCCCCGTTTTAATTTGAAAAATTTTCACGACAAAAACCAAAAACATTTCAAATTTTTTTACCCGGGAGGATTCCAGACCCCGGGTGGCCCCCCATCCCCCCGCCGGTTTTTGTTTTAGTCCATATTTGTTCCCCTTTAAAAACGCTATAAACAATTGGGAAAACTATAGCGGGCAAACTGGGTCCTTATGGGTCGATGCGGGAAAGCGCAGGGCCCGGGCTGGGTCCATGCCCGGTCCAAAACCATTTATTGGTTTTGTCTGACACGGGCCTCAAATTTTTTTCTTAAAATGAAATGGACCGCTTTAATGGAGTTTGGGCCAAAATCCTTTTTAAAAAAATTTAGTGATTAAATAAGTGAAATCTTTTTACCTACCAAAAAATTTTTTTAATTAAAAAAAAAAAATTTCCCCCACAAAAAAATCAAAAAACCCGTCCTTTGGGTTTAAAACGCAAAACAATGGCATTTTTACTATTTAAAAAATTTGGGGCTAAATAAACGTATTAAAATTTTTTTTAATCAAAAAAATTAACATGAAAAAATATAAATATAAAGATGTAAAAAAGCCCAACCTTAAAAAATAAAGGGCTTTTCAATTTTAAAAGGGCAGGGAATTTTTTTAATGAAAAAAAAACAAAATTTATAAAACAAATTTCAACTGTCTCTTTTTACAAAATTCAAATAAGGCCCCCTTAAAAAAACCCAAATTTTTTTTGAATTTCAAACCCAATTTTTTATTACCCGTTTAAACCTTGTTAAAAACCCTTTTGAAAAACAACCACCCCCTAAAAAAGCCCAATCTTTTAAATTTTTTTAAAAAAAAAACAAAAAAAAAGATTGCATTTGAGAAAAAACTTTTGCCCCGCTTAATTTCAAACAAAATTTGTAGTTTAGGGACAAAAATTTTTTTTTGTTTTCTTAAATTTTAAGATTTTTATAATGAAAAAGATCCCTGACCAAACTAAAATTTTATATCAGTTTTGTTTGGTTTTTTTATTGTTTAAACCAATTAAAAAACAAGTAGGAATTATTTAAAAGCACTTTTAGGTTGGTGATTTGGTTTTGAAGGGGAATATTTTCACCCAGCCCTAAAAATTTTTGACTCTATCAATGGAAACACGTAAGACACTTTGTTAAAAAACCCAAAACCACTTTATACAAAAAATTTTACTTTAACAAAATTTTAAACTTTTGCACATCGGTTTAAATTTCAAATGTAAAAACCAAGGCCAAAAAATAGGTTTACTAAACAAATCTAGAACCCGATTTTAAAGTTTTAATTTTTTCAAATTAAAAAGTGAAAATGGGCAAAATTTCCCTTTGGGTGAATCAAAAGGGAAAAAAAAAGTTTGGTCACTTTTCCCCCTTTGGGGAAGGGAAAATTTTTTACCCCGGTTTAAAATTTAAAAATCCTTTATAAGGTCCCCCAAAAAATTTTAAGCAAATTTTTTTAAGCTGTAGTTTCTTCCCCTTTTAGAAAAATTGTTTTTTTTTTCTGTTTTTTTCTTTGGGTACAAAAGAGAATGCCCTCCGGGGAGGCCCAAATTTTTACACCCAAGGGGAAAAAAAAAAACAAACTTTGTAGAGGACCATAGATGATATTTTATAGCCAAAAATCAAAGTTATGCCCCTTTTTCCTTAGACAAAAAAAATTTTTTAATTTTTTTTAAATAATTGTACAAAAATAAAAATCAAATGAACCCCCCGGGGGGAAACCCCAAATTTTTACCCAAGGGGAAAAATTTGAACAAACATGGGAGGTTTAATTTTCCAAAGTTTAAAGATATAATTTTCCCCTAGTTTGTAATTTAAAAAGAAAAAGTTTTTTTAATTTTTATTTATAAATATAAGGGAAAAAATTCGCCTTGGGGCGGCAATTTTTCACACTAGGGGTTTAATTTAAAAAATTTTGGGGCCCCATATTAAATACCAAAAATAAAAACTTAGGCCCTTTTCCTTCAGAAAAAAGTCTTTTTTTTTTATACTGTAATTTTTGAAAATCAATACCCTGGGGGGTGGGGGCAAAATTTTTACCCGGCTATTTAAATTTTACAAAATTTTTAGGGTTAATTTCACAATTTTCATTTCCCAAAAAAATCTAAAATCAGAAATTTTTCAATTTCTAGAATTTTTTAAAGTTTTAACTATAATTTTTATAAAACTAAAGGAAAAACCCAATTTACCCCCGGGGGCCGGGCCCATTTTGACCCTAGGGGGTATTTATTTTAACAATTTTGGGTAAAGTTTCCCAAAAATGGCCCTTTTGAAAAAAATCTATTAAACTCTAGCGCCTTTTGGGGTCTTTACAAGAAGGTATTTTTAAGTTTTACTATTGTATGATATAGTGAAAAATCACCATGACCCCCGGGGCGGGGCCGATTTTGACCCAGGGCTATCACCCTTGAACAATTTGGTTTAAGGGTCTACCAGACAATGCCTTATGCAAAATATTCAAAGCTCTAGGCCTTTTGGGTCTTTACAAGAAGGTTTTTAAGTTTTTACTATATGTACATTATAGGGGAAAATCAATGACCCCCGGGGGGGGGCCGATTTTGACCCCAGGGCTATCATTTGAACAATCTTTTTTAGTAGAGGCTACCAGACAATGCTTTATGCAAAAAAGTAAAAATTTTTTATTTTACTTTCTAAGCTCTAGGCCTTTTGGGTCTTTAAAAGAAAGATTTTTTAAATGTTATTCTTATAATCCTTTGGTTGCCATGGCAACCAAGATTTCTGCATGGAATGAAAATTCTTTGAACAACTTTGGAAAGCCCTTCACCCAAGGATCAATCCTGCCAAGTTTGGTTGAAATTGGACCAGTGGTTTTTCACAAGAAGATTTTTGAAGTTCACTATATAATCTATATAACACACACACACACACAAACAAACAAACAAACAAACACACACACACGCACACACAGGTGAATCGCTATATGCCACCGCATCGCAGATGCTGCGGTGGCATAAAAACAAAGTAACCTCAAAATAAAGCCCACTTGTCTATAAAGGTCATGTTTTGTTCCTCTATTGACCTTTAATCACAGGTCTGACTGTAGTCTGATATTTCCAACACACATTAAGGCAAAATTTGGCATTGAAATTTGGTCCAATAAACTACTGTTTCTTGAAGTTGTGTTGGTCAAACAAAACTTAATAAGGCATTTGTTCTAGATTTTGTAAATAATAGATACAAAAGGGGGGCCCAATTCCCAAAAAATTTTTGGGTTTTAAGGGGAAAGTTGGGGTGCAGGGAGGGGAGTGGAGGGGGAAAGGGGGGGGGAGCTTGCAGGGAGGGGGGGAAGTGGGAGGGGGGGGGCAGGGTTTTGGACTGACTCTTCATGCAAAAAACAAAATTTTTGTAATAAAACAAAATTTAAATATTAAATTTTTAGGAATATTTAAAAAAGTCATTTCAATTAAAAACTTTTTGGGAAATTTTCTAAATTCAAACTTTTAGATTTAAAAAAAGAAATCATAAGGTTTGGGTTTCTCCCGGGCAGTGTGCAAGCTATTATTGAAAAAACTTTTTTAAATTTGGCCAAAAGTTTTTTCTAGGTTTTTTTAGGGTAAACCTTTTTCAAGGTTTCAAAGAACTAATGCAAAAAATTTTTCTTTTATGAAAAAATTTCCATGGGATGATTTTAAAGGGGGGGTAGGGTGTTTTGTTGCATATGCATGCCCTTAGTAAATGTAAACTGCTGGACCATTTTAAAAATTTTACATCAAAGATTTCTATATTACTGAACAGGATTCCCTACGTGGGGTCTAATGAAAGGGTTTTCCCTATACATATTTAAAATAATAATTTTGCAGCGAGGGATACATGAAGGTTGGTTGTTTAACATAAATATATTAGTAAAAATTTTCAAAAATAAAGGCGAGGTAAATACATATCAAATTTTATGACATAAAGCGCAGGGTTAGGGTTTTCAAAAATAAAACATTCAGCCAATATTTAAAACTTAGGGGAAATTTAACCCTGAAAAAAATTCATTTGAAAATGATTTTGGGTATTAATTTAAAATGAAGGTAAAATTTTGGGTTATAAACATGCACCAGCCAATTAATTGACGGCGATTGCTAAATTTGAAAAAAAATAATTATAAACTCTTTCATAAACTTTTATAGCAAAAATGTTCAAACAGAAAGCATGAAAAACACAACAGCCAAGACTTGTCATAGCAAAATACAGCACAACAAAATCACGTTACCACGGTTACCTGAGAACTGGCTCCTCGTCGTTGTCCCGGTAATGCAAACTGTTATCATAGTAACCAAGATGAAGAAAATGTATTTTATATAAAAACAACAGTCATAACTTAAAATCAAACAAATTTCACTCCATAAGGTATATATGCCCCTTGGCTTTTTAAAAATTGGACCTGAAAATGTGCATGCTTGTTTGCTTTATATAAAAAGAGCAATAACTTTGTCCCCCAAAAATTGTAAACCTGTTTCTTATAATTAAAAGGGGCATAACTCATGTCTCCAAAAAATGGCATGCCCTTTTACTTTAAGAAAAGGGCCATAACTATACAAGAAGAAAATAAGACAAAACTTTAGAACAATTCTATGCCCTTCGTGATGTTATAGGCATACATATATTTTCCAATAACATAAGACTCTTAAAGAACATAAGAACAGACATAATTATATGATGGAAAAAAAACACACACACAAAAGAAATATAGAAACAAATACTAAATATATAAACACATGTATACTGTTCATTCTATATATGAAGGAGTTTAAACTTGTAAATTTTGGTATCAATTTCAAGAACACAAATTAAAATACAGCCAGCAATCAAACCTTAAACCTACTGGGACAGAAAGTGATTAACCTAAGTTCTTTGTCACCAGTATAGAGGCAGACAGGCTGGCTTGCATTTCAGTGCAGTCTGACCAAAATCTATACTGGTGGCAGACCAAATTTTGAATATTGACAGTGTTAAGGAAATCCCTTAAACTTGGAATGGACTGTTCCAAATTCATAGCAAGGTCCATTACACTTATTCAGTAGTTTACGGTTTAATTTATAATCAGCAAACTTTTTTACACATCATCTTTTTTTTTCATCAAACAATCAATCAATCCAGAATTTATAAAGGCCCATTATGGCCCAGAAATGAAAATTTTTGATGTCCAGTACTGTTATAGTTTCCGGAAGTAACTCATAGGCCATGACATACTACCTGAAAAATTGTTTCCTTCTCTTTTCTTTACAATTAGCATATTTATAGTGATTAAGTGTTTTGTATGGAAGTCAAAATACTACTTTGTATACATTTTGCAACTTTTATGATGAATAATTTCATATTTAGTAAGATGCCTTTTTGGGATGTAATTTTTTCATGTTTAAAACAATTTTAAATTATTAAAAACCTCGACTGCACTTTTTAAAAAAGGAAAATTTTTTTGGTTTCTGAGGCATAATGTGCCTTTAAAATCTTTTCCCTTTAAATTACAGTATGACTGAATAAAACGATAGAGAAATATAAGACATTATAATGTATCACCATGCAAAAAACACTGTAATCATGTGAAGAAAAGATGCAAATTTGTTTAATGCAGCAGGCCCTAATATGATTAAAATAAATTCAAAACAGGAAAATCAAGAAAAAGAAAATATTTATGAAAACTAAAAGCCCGTAAACCCTCAGCAACGGCCGCTTCCTTAGATCTTTCTATGAGCTAGATAGGTGGCTTTCCCACATGTAAGGACCCATAACTCAGGGGTTTGGCCTTTAATAATAATGGGGCAGTCTTGTTGAAGTGTGTACATGTGTGTGTATTTGCCTTTATTTATACTCGCCACCGTTTGCCCTTTTGGGCGAGTCCTTCAGACGAGTATTAGTCATTTTAGATTATTGGAGGATATTGCAATTACAGATACAGAAAGATGCCCCAATTCCAGAAGCTTCTTCTGGTTCTTTAGCGTGCCAAGTGTGTAAGCACTCATACATGGGACCTCAATTTAAAGTCTTATCCGAAAGACTGATTAGTAATTTAAGTTGGCCAGCCCGGGAATCCGTTACCCACAATGTCGAGATTACAAGTCTTGCACTCTAACTGTTAAAAACCAAACGAAAATGTCAGACTTTATGGACTGGTCAAGTTTTAAAAAAAAAATGAAAAAACTTTTACTTTACATTAACATTGTAATTGTCTCTGTTTATTATGTTAGTAAAAGAACGTATTGACAGAGGGTATTCAGTGTGCTTTTTCCTCCAGAACCAGAAATAATATCTGATGATGACTAATGCTGTACCAATTGACTTTAGCATTACTTTTATTAACAATTTATTTATCAGAGGTCTTTGGCTTTAAGTACGTCATACAGAGTATAAGTATGACATCACAAAAAAAACTGAGAAAGTTAATTATCAACTTTGAATTAGTGCGAATTGCTTTTTGAACAAATAATGAAAGAAAAATGGAAAAAAGATCTAAATTATTCTTTCGCTGACTGCTTTTACTTTATAAATAAACAATTCATTATCAGACTTAAAAAATATTCATACCTGAAAATACTTAAGAATCACAAAAAATTTGAAAATCTCCATTTTTTTCAAAAGGATGTGGGATATTTGATAATTTAACTTTAGCTCAATTATATCAATACAAATAATATCAAACCCCATTCATCCTGAACTCACATGATTACAATAAATATGCAATTTAAGGCACATTTTGCTTCAGAAACAAATACATTGTACATTCTTAGAAATGGCTTACATGAATTTTAATGGTTTTAGAGCATCACAGACACTTATCAGTAGAAAATAGTGTGTAGAAAGTGAAAAATTTTTGGGCTAAAAGTCCAAATTTAAACAAAGTATAAAAAATATTTTGACTTTCCTAAAAAGGGGTTCTCACTCTATGGTATAATTTTCAAAACATAAAAACAGAAAAAGGTTTAGGGGATTGGGCCAAAAAAAATAAATTTTTTTTTTGAAAAAATTTAAATATATCAAAAAAAAAAAAAGCTTTTTTGGAAAAGCAAAAAATTTGAGGAAAATTGGGCCTTTAAGATCTATTAGTGATACAGAAAAATTTAAAACCGGAATTCTGTAACATTCTTTAACAAATGGGCCGCTAGCTAACAGAGTAACCAAGACAATTATGACACTTTATTATAAACAAGTCATTAGCATAGTTGGTGCTTCCGGTACATATAATCCAGCAGAAAATAACACAAAAAAAGGGAAATTTGTGTGATTTTCTTAATTTTATTTTTTTAAAATACTAAAATTGAATCGGGTTTAAAAAACCCTCACTTTTTGTTGAGAAAATTTTTGGCCCTTTTTTCTTTTTCAAGTAACCCTTAAACAAAAAAAAGGGTTTGAAATAAAAAGGGAAAAAAATTTTCTACCTTTTAAAAATTTTTTTGTCGCCTGTTTTTTTTTCTTTAATTTTGAAGGTAGTTTCATAGACCTAGACTTATGCAGATAACGAAAAAATCAATGAAAACATAATTGACTACCAAAGCAATTTTCCAAGATTTCAAAACTGGTCTGAGTCTTATATGAGAGTAAATATTGGAAACATTAAAAAAACTGAAGAAACAAATAAGAGCCAAATTTCTACAAACCATCTATTAATATTAAAGAGTATGAATAGAATATATATCATAGAAAGTAAAAGCTTTAAGATGAAAGACATTATGTGTTACTTTCATATCCTTAACAACATACAATGTCTTTCACTCACTACTTTCAAATATACCAAAAGAGAATTTTATAAGCAAAAAAGAAATTAAATTGCACAGAAAACAGACTATTTATTAAGATGTTCCAAAAAAATAATTTTAACGTCAAATTTTATCCTTATTTTGATAACTGAATAGAAGAAGATATATGAGCTGCGTCACGACAAAACAAACATAGTGCGTTTGCGACTAGCATGGATCCAGACAAGCCTGCGCATCCGCGCAGACTGATCAGGATCTCTGCTGTTCCCTTACCAACTCTCTTACAAGTAGAGAAACTGATAGTGAATAGCATGGATCCTGATCAGACTGCGTGGATGCGCAGGCTAGTCTGGATCTAGGCTGGTCGCAAACCCATTATGTTGGTTTTGTCGTGACACGGCTCATATGTGTTTAAACAGTGCTTAGAAAGGTTATACAATTAGTCTAGGAATATAAACACTGATTGAGCATGGACAAGGTCCAGTTGTATAACCCAACCTTTTGAATGTTTGTGGTGACCCCTATTCCAACTTGACCTAAAAATCATCTAAACAAACTTGCAGGATATTTGGATAACAACACTTGCCACTTGAGTTAACATGATTTTTCTATTCTTAGCTCCAGTGACCTAGTGTTTCTTCAGAGATGACCATGTTCAAAGTCTTTCAAGCAATTAACTAGACAAGCATCTTGACCAAGTTTGATGATGATTGAGGCAAAAAAGTGACCACTTAAGTGTTAACAAGGTTTTTCCATATTTAAGCGGTGTGACCTAGTTTTTTACCCCAGGTTACCCATTTTTGAACTTGACCTAGAAATCATCAAAACAAACTTATAGACCAATTTCCAAATATTTGGATCAAAAATGTAGCCACTAGAGTGTTAACAAGATTTTTCTATTTTTAGCTCCTGTGACCTAGTTTTTCATCAGTAAAGCAGCCTGACAAAGTTTGATGATGATTGAGGCAAAAATGTGACCACTAGAGTTTTCACCAAAAAATGTGGATGGACGACAGACAACAGACATTCAACGAGCTAGCTCAAGTGAGCTTAAAAAAACATTGCTGGTACCTGGCCTTCTTGTCCATGCTCTGATTATAAAAGGAGAAAAGTTATTATTATAAATATATACAAGAAATTTAGGCAGATTTTAATCGCAGTACACTTACTGATAAGACTATGTATGAATCTCCCTTGTAAAATACACCATACTGAGGCTTCGGGACTGCAACTACATTCATGTTCTAAAAAATAAAGATCATCAGTTGAATATTATGCAAAAACAATATTATTTGTTG
Organism: Ruditapes philippinarum; assembly: GCF_026571515.1. Taxonomy (NCBI): domain Eukaryota; kingdom Metazoa; phylum Mollusca; class Bivalvia; order Venerida; family Veneridae; genus Ruditapes; species Ruditapes philippinarum. The sequence goes on from NW_026857830.1 coordinate 90,317, forward strand.
AGTTTCCAATCTTTGGATGGCAATCATATTCTTAAAAGGCATCAAGAGGTTTCATGTAAAGCTTAACTGGTAAAAACCAGTGAAGAAGTTAAGCCTGTATATATATAATTATATATATATATAGTTTGATTATATAATATTTCCTAACAGTTAAAAGTCGTGATAAAATCCAGGTTTGAGAAGCAAACACCTCAAAAAACACTGTAGACCAATGACCAAGGTTATGACACCAAGGAAAGCCTCAGATCCTTAATATGTTCAAAATAATAGTACTTACCTCCACACGCCATATCAAAAAACAAGGCTGTCTGGGGTTAATGTTTCTGAAAGCTTGGTCTGTCATCTTTTGTGTTTATTATATGACCCAGATGCTGTAAATAGAAAAAAACAATTCTTTTCTAAACAAGAGAAAAAAAGACAAAAAAAAGTTCAAAACAAAATGAAAAAGCTGAAACAAAATTAACTAGAACTCCGCGAGTCGGATGTGTCGCCTTGTGAACAATGTAGTTTAGGAGAAATGGCCAGGACAAAAATTAAATATGAAAAATAACAAAGGGCAATAACTAAAAAATAATAAGTGCAGAGCAGCAGTTTCTGTGCACTGCACTTCTTATCAATAAGATCTATCATTCTGAATGTTTCAAGTCCATAGCTTTCATACTTGAGGAGAAATGACCAGGACAAAAATAAAGTAAGAAAATCAACAAAGGGCAATAACTCAAAAATTAAAAATGCAGAGTACCGATTCTTGTGCACTGCACGTCTTCTTCATAAGATCTATCATCCTATGAAGTTTCAAGTCCATAGCTTTTATACTTAAAAGGAGAAATGGCCCGGACAAAATTAAAGAATGAAAATAAACAAAGGGCAATAACTCAAACAAGAGGGCCATGATGGCCCTGAGGTCGCTCACCTGTATATAGGCCCCACACCCCACCCCCCCCCCAACGTTGCAGGGCAATTTAACCCAGGGGCTTTTATTTGAACAAACTTTGGTAGACACCCATAAGAAGATGTTTCATGCTAAACATCTAAGCTCTAGCTCATTGGGCTTTTAAAAAGAAGATTTTTTTTAAAGTTTTTACTATACACATATAGTTAAAAACAATGACACCCCTGGAGCCGGGCCAGTTTTGACCCCAGGGCTTTTATTTGAACAAACTTTGTAGACACTTACTAGAAGATGTTTCTTGCTTAATATCTAAATTCTAGCTATTTGGGTTTTTCAAAGAAGATTTTAAGTTTTTGCTATACACATATTAAGAAAATCAATGACCCCCGGGGCGGGGCCATTTTTTGACCCCAGGTCTTTCATTTGAACAAACTTTGTAGACACTCACTAAAACATGTTTCATGCTTAATATCTTAACTCTAGCTATTTGGGTTTTTTCAAAGAAGATTTTTTAAGTTTTTGCTCTACACATATAAGGAAAATCAATGACCCCCGGGCGGTGCCAATTTTGACTCCAGGTCTTTTATTTGAACAAACTTGGTAGACACCTATTAGAACATGTTTTATGCTAAATATCTTAGCTCTAACTCTTTTGGTTCTTTAAAAGAAGATTTTTTAAGTTTTTACTATATGCATATAGGGAAAATCAATGACCCCCTGGGGCGGGGCCAATTTTGACCCCAGGGCTTTTATTTGAACAAACTTGGTAAACACCTATTAGAACATGTTTGATGCTCAATATCTTAGCCATAGCTCTTTGAGTTCTTTAAAAGAAAAATTTTTAAGTTTTTTACTATATGCATATAGGGAAAATCAATGACCCCCTGGGGCGGGGCCAATTTTGACCCCAGGGCTTTTATTTGAACAAACTTGGTAGACATCCATTAGAACATGTTTGATGCTACATATCTTAGCTCTAGCTCTTTGGGTTCTTTAAAAGAAGATTTTTTAAGTTTTTACTATATGCATATAGGGAAAATCAATGACCCCCCGGGGCGGGGCCAATTTTCACCCCAGGGCTTTTATTTGAACAAACTTGGTAGACACCTATTAGAACATGTTTTAATACTAAATATCTTAGCTCTAACTCTTTTGGTTCTTTAAAAGAAGATTTTTTTAGTTTTTACTATATGCATATAGGGAAAATCAATGACCCCCTGGGGCGGGGCCAATTTTGACCCCAGGGCTTTTATTTGAACAAACTTGGTAAACACCTATTAGAACATGTTTGATGCTCAATATCTTAGCTCTAACTCTTTGAGTTCTTTAAAAGAATTTTTTTTAAGTTTTTACTATATGCATATAGGGAAAATCAATGACCCCCCGGGGCTGGGCCAATTTTGACCCCAGGGCTTTTATTTGAACAAACTTGGTAGACACCCATTAGAACATGTTTGATGCTAAATATCTTAGCTCTAGCTCTTTGGGTTCTTTAAAAGAAGATTTTTTAAGTTTTTACTATATGCATATAGGGAAAATCAATGACCCCCAGGGCGGGGCCAATTTTCACCCCAGGGCTTTTATTTGAACAAACTTGGTAGACACCTATTAGAACATGTTTGATGCTCAATATCTTAGCCATAGCTCTTTGAGTTCTTTAAAAGAAGATTTTTAAGTTTTTACAATATGCATATAGGGAAAATCAATGACCCCCTGGGGCGGGGCCAATTTTGACCCCAGGGCTTTTATTTGAACAAACTTGGTAGACACTCACTAGAAGATGTTTCATGCCAAATATCTTTGCTCTATCTCTTATGGTTTTTTAAAAGAAGATATTTAAAGTTTTTTCTTTCGGTTGCCATGGCAACCAGAGTTCTGCATGGAATTAAATTCTTTGAACAATTTTTAAAGGTGACCATCAAAGGAACATTCCTGTGAAGTTTGGATGAAATTGGCTTAGTGGTTTATGAGGAGATGTCATTTAAAGTAAAAGTTTACGGATAGACGACGGACGCCGGACGGACGGACGGACGCAAGCCGAAAAGCGATCACAAAAGCTCACCCTGTCACTTTGTGACAGGTGAGCTAAAAATAAGAAATGCAGAGTACCTGTTCTTGTGCACTGCACTTCTTCTTAATGAGACCTATCATCCTATGAAGTTTCAAGTCCATGGCTTTTATACATTAGGAGAAATGGCCCGGACAAAAATAAAGTATGAAAATTAACAAAGGGCAATAACTCAAAAATAAGGAAGTGCAGAGTACCGGTTCTTGTGCACTGCACTTCTTCTTAATGAGATCTATCATCCTATGAAGTTTCAAGTCCATAGCTTTTTTAGTTGAAGAGAAATGGCCCGGACAAAATTAAAGTATGAAAATTAACAAAGGGCAATAACTAAAAAAATAAGAACTGCAGAGTACCCGTCCTTGTGCACTGCACTTCGGGTTATTGAAACAAGCATGCATACCAAGTTTGAAATCAATTAGACTTATTATAAGTGACTAAGTTATGCTCTGGACAAGATTAAGGGGACGCCGACAACGACGCCGCCGACACAGACGCCGCCGACAAAAGTAACCCCTATATGTCACCTTTTCAAGGCGACACAAAAAGCTGAAAAAAAAGTTAAGATATTAGAAACCTGCAAAAATCTGACGTGTTACCAACACAGTAAAGGTCATAATGGCAAGGTAAACCTCAGGTACCCCTCGATCCTAGCACTATTTCAGGCACATGCAAACAGGCACTTGAATAGAACCACCATAATGTTTTGTTAGCTACCTGGAAAGAATCCAAAGTCCATGGCAGGATTGGAACCCACAACGGTGAGGTGTAAGTGCTTTAATGTCAAAAAACTTAACCACTCAGCCACAGACATGCCACAAATAAAGTTGATTTTATGGACAAACAACACTTTATATTAACCTGAAGAAACTTGAGAAACTAACAAGAACTGTCGGAGGACAGTAACGCTCGACTATTCGAAAATTTGTCACAAAGGTGTTTCATTGAGTATAATAATGCTTACCTATATGAATACATAAAATTGTCCGAAAAGGTACAAACTCTTCAAGTTTCAATACATTCCCTTCAGTAGTTATGGAGATACAAGCTTACATGCAAAAACTTAACCAAGAATTCATGAGTCGAAAAAGGGGCATAATTATGCAAAAAAGCAAATCAGAGTAATGGGACTTGTACCAATCATCTTAGATAATCACAGAGACCAAGTGTGTGAAGTTTCAATCCATTCCCTCTAGTAGTAATGGAGATACCAGCTTACACGCAAAAACTTAACCAAGAATTTCTAAGTCGAAAAAGGGGCATAATTATGTTAAAAAAGCAAATCAGAGTTATGGGACTTGTGCCAATCATGTTAGATAATCACAGAGAACAAGTGTGTGAAGTTTCATTCAATTCCCTTCAGTAGTTATGGAGATACCAGCTTACATGCAAAAACTTAACCAAGAATTTCTAAGTCGAAAAAGGGGCATAATTATGTAAAAAAGCAAATCAGAGTTATGGGACTTGTGCCAATTATCTTAGATAATCACAGAGAACAAGTGTGTGAAGTTTCAATCCATTCCCTTCAGTAGTTATGGAGATACCAGCTTACACGCAAAAACTTAACCAAGAATTTCTAAGTCGAAAAAGGGGCATAATTATGCAAAAAAGCAAATCAGAGTTATGGGACTTGTGCCAATCATGTTAGATAATCACAGAGAACAAGTGTGTGAAGTTTCAATCCATTCCCTTCAGTAGTTATGGAGATACCAGCTTACACGCAAAAACTTAACCAAGAATTTCTAAGTCGAAAAAGGGGCATAATTATGCAAAAAAGCAAATCAGAGTTATGGGACTTGTGCCAATCATGTTAGATAATCACAGAGAACAAGTGTGTGAAGTTTCAATCCATTCCCTTCAGTAGTTATGGAGATACCAGCTTACACGCAAAAACTTAACCAAGAATTTCTAAGTCGAAAAAGGGGGCATAATTATGCAAAAAAGCAAATCAGAGTTATGGGACTTGTGCCAATCATGTTAGATAATCACAGAGAACAAGTGTGTGAAGTTTCAATCCATTCCCTTCAGTAGTTATAGAGATACCAGCTTACATACAAAAACTTAACCACAGGGACGCCGACGCCGACAAATGGGTGACTGCATTAGCTCGATTATTCTGCGAATAGTCGAGCTAAAAATGTTGAATAATGACAAAAGTTAGCTGTTAAATAACCAGAGTCTGAAGAGAAACAAGTTTAATTGAAAAGGGACAAAAGAAGCAACAAAGAGACCATAGATTCCGAAATGAAAGAAAGGAAGCTAAAAGGGGACAAAAGAAGCTACAAAAAGACCATAGATTCTGAAATGAAACAAAAGAAGCTGAAAGGGGACAGAAGAAGTTACAAAAAGACATAAATGCTGAAATTAAACAAAAGAAGCTGAAAGGGGACAAAAGAAGCAACAAAGAGACCATAGATTCTAAAATGAAACAAAAGAAGCTGAAAAGGAAACAAAAGAAGCTGCAAAAAGACATATATTCTGAAATGAAACAAAAGAAGCTGAAAAGGGAACAAAAGAAGCTGCAAAAAGACCAATCTCCTACGCAGTGATCTCCCCTTATCAGTACAGAGATCTCTGCCATCACAAACATTGAAATATCAATATTTTGATATTTTATATTTTTTAGCTTTTGAATTTATTTTTCATTATTTTGTATACTTTTGATATTTTTTTGATAGACTATAATGAATATAGGTACGAAAAGTTAAATATAAAACAGAAAGAGAAAAATGACGTTAGATTAAAGGTCGATATTTACATTTGAATGTTGACATTACTTCATGTGACTTTTATCATTATGTGACGTCTGTGAAGGCAATGATTACATTTCTGCCAAGGGAGGTAACCACTGTGAGGAGTTTGCAAAAAGACACAGATTCTGAAATGAAACAAAAGATGCTGAAAAGGGACAAAAGAAGCAACAAAATGACCATAGATTCTGAAATTAAACAAAAGAAGCTGATAAGAGATTAAAAAAAATTACAGAGGAAGAAAAGAAGCTGAGAATCAATGGACCAGAAACACTATATAAAGATATAAATGTTTCACTTAGGCCAAACAATCCTTAACAAACAAATAAGTAAGTGTTAAAAAAGAAACTTGTAAAGGAACCATAAAACCTTTAAAAAAAAACCTGCTAAAAAGTATAACAACTTAACATGGCAAAAAAAGTTAGGTAAATGTGACAATTAGTATCTTCAATATTTGAAGGCCAATTAAAATTATGAGCCGCGTCATGACAAAACCAACATAATGGGTTTGCGTCCAGCATGGATCCAGACCAGCCTGTGCATCCGCGCAGCTTATCAGGATCCATGCTGTTTGCTTACAAACCATATTACAAGAAAAGTAACTGATAGCGAACAGCATGGATCCTGATCAGACTGCGCGGATGCTGGCTGGTCTGGATCCATGCTGGTCGCAAACCCACTATGTTGGTTTTGTCATGACGCAGCTCTAATGGCTATCAGTTTGACAGTAGGACAGCAAGAGATTTGATAACGTTTCCTAGCATAGGTCACAGGTCAAGCTGAACGTACAACAGATAAATGTAAATGTTGTAAACACATACCAATGAATCTATACTTTCAACTGTCATTCTGTCCTTTATCATAGGACAACAAACCATTCAGTTGTTAAAAACTGTTTTTCAATAGACATGAGACTGAATTATCCTCAAATTTTGCATACCAAAAGATAAGAAAATAGAAACATTCATATGAGGAAAAGGGATCATCTTACAAAACCTAATCTGAACTAACTTACACTTTTTTACCCTTAATAGCCTGCTAGCAGCAACTGCATCTAACCATGTGAGCAGTGCAGACCAAGGTCAGTTGGTGCGATCAGGGTCTGCAGTGTTTTCTAGTCAGTAGGTATACTCAAAATTACTCGAAATTGTCCCCCCCAAAAAATGGATGGTTTTATCCAGATTGAAAGACTGGTCCATTTAAGTTAATAAGGGAGGTATCAAAGAATTGATAATTATGTGTAATGCTTGGCTGTCCATTAACTTTAACCTGCAGAACTTATGTATTTGATATAACCTATAGCTTAATATTTGGAACAGTCCATTCAAAGTTAAAGGGATTTCAATATCAAAATATAAAAATAATCTACCAATAGTGTCTGGTCTGACAAGCACTTTGCAGACCATTATCAGACATTTGGTCTTGGTCTGCACTGGTCACATGGTTTGAATCTGTTGATACCGGAGCAGACTAAGGAATAAATGATATCCCTGAAAATGATTATGAACTGTTCGGAAAATTGAAAGTTGGAAAAGTTCATAATTTATAGAAGGTTAAGGCTATGATGCAGGAATGCCAAGTATCTAAATGATCTTATCACTAAGTTAATTATTCATACATTATACATTAAGTTCTTGCTTAAGTAACTGTAACTTACCAAACAAGCAAGCTTACAAAATAAAAAAAAATAGGCAACAAACACTCTATCATTCATACCTATCAAACCATGAAATATATGAACAAAAATTATGTGAATTTTTTTTTTCATGCATTAATAAACATGATAAACAGTATTAGGTTATACTTTAATACACAGTTGATGGAGTGGATCATCTCTCATGTATGTGTTAAGATATTTTTCGATTTGTCTGGAACATATTTGGGCCTGCTACCCGGCCTAGCTGAAGAGATTTAGGGCCTAGCTGACAAGACTAAGGGCCTAGCTGAAGAGACATAGGGCCTAGCTAAAGAGACATAAGGCCTAGCTAAAGAGACTTAGGGCCTAAGCTGAACAGGTTTCATAATATAGTACTGCTAGACCTGTTCACTGTCGCACAATGTCAAAATAAAAGCAACATTTAAAGTTATGGTTGCCAGAACTATTTAGGATCATGTATGAACATTTTAAGTTTACAAGAAAAGATTCCGTAATAATTCATGAAAACTTTTATTATAGGTTTTGGACAGTGTTTGTTTGATTGGGTTTTACGTCACACCGACACAGTATAGGTCATATGTTGACGTTCCAGCTTTACTGGTGGAGAAAGACCTTAGGTGCCCTTACAAGCATTATTTCAGACACGAACAGGCACCTGAGTAGAGCCACCGACATTCTGTAAGCTAGCTCGATAGCTTCCTCACATCAAAGAATCCAAAGTCCCTGTTGGGATTCGAACCTGCAGCAGTGAAGGACTTAGTTTTTTTTTTTGACAGTGACTCTGAGCATTATTTCAACCACAAATAAGTATGGATTAGATAGAATGCTTCCTTGAAAAAAGTCTCTTCCTCACAGGAAATATAATGATTCATTTTGACCAAGTTCCCAAAGTAGCTTTTGTTGTTTTCTCTATCTCTGATGTGTGAATGACGAACTTATCACTAACTTACTGACGTCATTAGATATAAATTTATATTAACAACTTATCATATATAAGTATTTGTCAACAATTTTTTTTTTCTGAGTCATTTTTTTTTTTATAAAAACATTAACCTGATAGATTATTTTAGATATCAGTTAACACAATAAGCAAATGAGTCAGATTTGTTATTTAGCTGTTCAACACTCAGCCTACTGCATAGCCTAGTACTGCATGGGGATGACTGATTGTTTTAAAGATCCTGTAACTCAATTTTTTTTATGGTTTTATATCATAAAGATAATGCTCAAATGAAGATTTATCAATATTGTAAGTTCCAAAAAGCATTATTTGTAAAGATATTTACAGAATTTACATTTTCATGTTAATAAAGGGAGGTAATTCGATTTTTTTTCTATGAAGTTTAAATCAATTTTTTCAATATGATGAAATGAATGCATATATTTTAATGATTACATATAATGTGAACAAATATTTGCTGTATATGTATCTAATGTATCTTTAATGATCAACATTATTTTTTTGGCCAATCACATTGTAGTATTTTTCAAATTTCTGCTAAGTCTAACTTTGGTTAATGTGTACTAACTAAATAAAATTTACTTAATCTGTTGTCTAACCAGTCTAACAAATTGCATTATATTAGGGAGGAGTCTAAGCTCTGAATTGTAAAATATCTAGGTTAGCGAAACATTGCCAGCGTAAAAAAAATAGGCGAGGTCAAGTGTTCCTAAATATGTTACAATCAATTAATTTATTACATAGACCAGGGGCGGATACAGAACATGGTTTCCTGGGGGGCTGACATATGGGTGGAAGATTTTGATAAAAATAACGCAACATGCGAAAAATTGTGCACATTTGTTTGAAGATTGGGCCAGCAGCTTATCATGTGAAAATTTTGCATTTTCATGTGTTTTATAGCTCATCTTATGAGTGGCAATACACTTTGCTATATATATGTGTATATGATACAGTATAGAATTAAGAAAAATTACAGTATATATGTAATTGGGGTGGGCCAGGGAGGGGTGTCCCCTCCCATAGACTGAGAAAATTTTGAAATATTAAGTTTGAAAATGGTGTTATTTCCTTGAATTCTAGTGCTGTTTATGGTTCTAGTGCTGTTTATGGTACCTTTTGGATGATTCTACATCACACTGTACTGTATTTTGTAGAGGTTAGTGTTTGCAAGGTCTTTCTTATATAATTCCCCTGGTGTTAAGTAGTAAGCATTGTATGCGTGACAGTTGATAAAAATAATTTCAAACTGAAACACTTGATCAATTTACTGAATAATAGACGATTTTCCAAAGTCAAGTGGTATTAAAATATTGCCTTTCTATTGTACAAAAACATAATTTCAAACACTAATATTCAATAAGATTTTTTTTATCAATGAATCCAGAGGTCAGTACAATTTAAATTTTATTTAAAAAATATAACTGTCATAAAAAGTTATTAAAAGCAAATGACCAATATTTTCATCTTGATAAAAATCTTAATAAAACTAGTTATTAGAACGTGATTCCTTTAATATTATCTTCATTAAACTCGCCATCTTTTTAATTTACAAATAATAATTTTCAATTTATTAATTATAGGGCTTTCCTTAAGAAACTGGAAAAACAAAGATAGTTTATATAGTGTACTTTGTAACATATCTATTTGCCACTATCTGTGACTAATAATTTCATTAGACCTTTCAATTATGCAGTTTAAACATTAAAGTCAGTCAAGCATGTTGATAGATAAAGATCTCTGCTAAGCCCCCAGGCAGGAGATTAACAACTGGATGACAGCAATGAATGTTTTGATAAGGGAGTACACTACAGCCAATAAAGTTTGAAACTCACAAAAGTATATTCAAGCCCAGCTGGTAAACCTTTCTTTGGGCCGAGCTGGGGGGGGGGGGGCTGCAGCCCTGAAGCCCGGGCCTGAATCCGCCACTAATAGATAATACATGTGGGGCACGCAGAGACAAACGATTACATAGTAACTTTTTTATATCCTTTTAACTCTAAGAAAAATGTCTGTTATAAATTGCTGACTGTTTTAAACTTTATATTTTCTAGAAAAAGTAACCGAAACATTATTTTCTTTCACTTGATAAGAATGAACTGCATTAACAATCCTTGATATCAAGAATACAATGATTACATTTTTTGGCTGGAAAACTCATTGAAAATGGACCCCCTCCACACTGAAAAAAAAAACTGTTTTTCAAATGAGCAAATCAATAGGGATTTTAAATGTTAGTGAATAACTTGAAGCTAATAACGAATTTGTATCAATTAATAATCTCTAATGTATTTGTCTCACATTTTCCATTTATTATAAAAGGATGGACTCATTTCATTAACTCCATTGTTTTTACCTAATTGCATCCCTCATTATTTTTTCCAGATATTTTATAGAAACATGGTAGTCTTACTGTAGATAAAGGTAATAATTCTGTGACATTTCAGTAAAAAATGTGCCTGATTATATGTTGAAAGGGCCATTTATTTAGCTTATCTAAATTTGACATGTTAGAAACTTGACAAGGTGTAGACATCTTGTAGAGCGAAAGGGCGGAGCTATCGGTGTTTTAGAGAAATGCCTTGTTTTTGGTTGAAAAAAATAATGTTGATCATTAAATAGGTTAATGTTTAATAATACCCATTAACAAAAATAATTGGTCGCCTGCCTGCGGCAGGCTTGACCAATTATTTTTGTTAATACGCATTATTAAACACTAACCTATACGTAATTGCACTATCCTCCAAAAATAAAATGACTAATACTCTTCTGGAGGACTCGCCCATATGGGCAACCGGTGGCGAGTATAAATAAACACAAATACACACACATTGTAACAACCATAATTACAACATAAACAGGATCCCAGTGCAGACCAAGATCAGTAGTGGGTAGTGACCCATGTAGTGGTCCAACCTATTATCTATGGGTTGTGAGATAGAATCTTAACCACTAGTCCACCACTCCCCTTATTTTTTGCATATTAATTAAGGACATAGCAAAGAGCAAATAAGACATATTATCATATTATAAAAATAGTTCACACAAGCTTTAACAATCAACATGCACAAAGCAGTTACAACTAGCCAGAACTTGAAATTCCATTGGTAAAATGATAAATATCTATTTCTAGTACCAGAATCCCAATATTTATCTAGTTCTCATCATATTTATGATCAATTAGGTGTTAACTCTGATGTGACAGCATGCAAAATGTTTATAGAATAAAAGCTATTGGTCAAACCATAAAAACCTTTCCAAAGACTCTTGTAACCATTCTACCCTACTCATCTGAAAGACATAATTGTTACTTCATGACCTGAGCCTGTTTATACTATTGTATGTTCTCATAAAATACAATACGTTAGACGAAACTAAATACATTTTAAGAAAGCATCGGAACTGCCGCGGTCGGTAGGCTATGTAGCATAATTTAAATCGGCTGGACAGAAAAATAATCACTAAAAACTTACCTCAGTCGAGCTATTTTGGCCGTGTACGTTGACTTTTGTGGTCACATGACCAAAGTTGCTTACCAACGGTGATTTCTTTTTATAAATTTTTTTAAAATGTTGTTGCAGAGGTTTTTGCTTCACAGAGGGTTACCCTGCAGAAGTTGCACTGTGTATGCCAAGCTTCAATATAGATCTAAACCCTGCCTCAGATTTTCTGTTTTTAGCATCCTTGATTGATATATAATTGAAAGAAACAAGTATGCTAAATACTTTGAATATACAAAATAATACATAGCTTCAATAAAGTATTTTTTAAAGGTAAAATGAAACTCCCAGAAAAAAAAAATTTAAAATCCTTACCTACACTAATATAAACCATCCAAATATTTGAAATAATTCAGTCACTAAGAAACAGATCTCATCTTATGAATCATTCCCCATTATTATAAAATCATAGAAGTTTAAACATGAGACACGTCCTAGTTTATAACACACTATTCCTCGGGTAATTTGGGCTAAAAATAGATCCAAGTGACATTTGACCCATTAGTATAAAAGTCATATCGACTTTCATGTAGGAGGACAGGATTTCATTTCGCAATACTATACAAGCATGTATACTTAGACAGTATTCATCCTAATACCTAAATATCTTTAATGTTTAATTTAGACATAGCACCTTCTTCTATCGGGACATAATCAATTATCATTTTTAAGGAAATTTTTTTAAAATAAAAAGCAAACAGTGCAGACCATGATCAGACAACACCAGTTATCCCATTATGGTCTACACTCACCTTTTAACATGGCTTAACTTCTAAAACGAACTTTTCTGCAACTTCAATTTTTTATAATTTTTCAACATAACTTTAGTTGAAAATTTAAAATTGGTCTGAGCCTCAGGTCAGACTGCCCAGAATAAAAGTAGTGCAGGCACTATACTGGTGGTAGGGCTAAAACTTTTTGGTACCCAGCAGGTTGCGAGTTTAAACACCATAATAAATTATATAGTGAAGGAATTAAACCTGTAATTTATATTTAAATTTATTTTAGCGATGATTTATAATAAACCAGTTTAACAAGTTACATTAATCATTGATAACACCTACGAATCACTGCAAAAATGTATCAGATCCACACCTTAACCTGCTATAATCTTGACTGTAATGAATTTGCCTGAATTTGAATAAGGAACAGTCCATTTTTATATATAAGGGATTTTTCAATTACTAAAGTACAAAAATTGAGCTACAGGCATTCCCATTCGTCCTGCAGGACGAGTAGCTACTAAATCCAATGTGCAGGCAACATTTATCTACTAGTCTTGTCCTGCATCAAATTCTCTTAAATTCTAGTTGTAATTACGAGCGGAGGAGTGAAATTTTCAATCTTTGAGCTACCAACAGTATACAGCCTTATCAGACATCATGGATGTGCAGGCTGGCCCGGCTTTATATTAATGGCTGCCAAACACAATCATTTTCTGTTCTAACAAACTGCACGTTAAGAAGAAACCCCAAAAATAATTTTAAAGTCAAAATGTAGCGTAAAAATTTAGAAATCAAGATTTGTATTATACAAAAATATCACGTGGGGCGGCCACCCTGCCCATGTCTTAACCAAACATTTCTGAACATTAAAATTTTTTTATTGTCAGCCTTAAGTATAGTCAGAACAAATATTACATAGTCTAGCATATCAAAATGAACAAGGCTTAACACAAATTCGGTATTTCAAGTGTTTGATAACCTTCTGAAGATCCCTTTAAGATTTTTTTTGAACAAACAAATGTACATTTCATATGTGTGGCAACTTTTAAACAAGTTTATATATAGGCCGAACTCTCGAAATTGCTGTATTATATGACTGTGTCTGAATGTAAATTTGAAGTCTTTTTGTGGTTAGCTGACTGTCAATGCTGGCAGTCTTCTGTGTGACTGTTTTAGTTTTATTTTAGCTTGGGGATGTCTGTTTCATGCTGATCTTTCTTCATTAGTTGGTGAAGGTATGACAATACTGCCAAGGCATCATGTTTCTTCAGACAACAAGCAAAAACAATTCTTGTTAGCGCCACCCTCCCGAGTTTATCATGGCAGGTCAACCAATCATCTCTGGTACTTGAGACGACTTGACCTTGACCTGCTGAGTGCTTTCTCCGCAACATGCAGGCCTCGGGGGGTTGGGCGTCTTCTTTCCCTTACGGGGGTTTTTTTTTGGTTATTATGCCCATCTTTCAAACTGGAAAAACTTCAATCTTTTTTTTAAAAAATTTAAAATCTACTGTAAAAAAAATAACCTATTAGATGGAAACGCATAATTTGGTGACTGTTTCAGGGTCTGCAATATTTAAATAAGTAGATTATCTTGTTGCTAGCAGAAAATTGGTCTGCACTGTTTGCCATTCAATCAGTCCATATTTTGAACTTCTCCCTAAAAGTGATGATTAGTTGTGTCCAGATTGAAATATGGGCAATTAAGTCTTAAGATATTTAGAAAGTAAATGTAAAATATTTGTATATTGGTATACAATGTATTATTAAATAAACCAGTTATCAATATAGGTATCATTCCTGGTTAGAGAATAAGATATTATGCATCAGTTTTGTAACCTCATCCTTCCATATAGTTGCATAGATAACTAATCTGTATTTCTTTTTTTCTTACCTTGATTTAATGAAATATTATTCACATTTTTTTTCATTTTTGGTTGTATAATTAAGTACATGTGCATGTATGTTATTTTAATGAATAAAATTTTAAATCTTTGGTTCTAAACATTGCATTTACAATTCCTTTTTTTTTTCATCATTTTATACTATAAATAAATGTTTCAAAAAAATAATATTTTAACTACAAATCTCGCTACCCTTCCCAAATTGTCAAGGATGTCGGGAACAAAGATATTTTTAAGGCTGGCCTAGTATATGTATATGATATAATAATGCTGAAGTTTAAGATGAAATATAGATCAGCTGTATAATATATCAACATATTTTGATATCTTATAATTATGTAACATGTGTTTTCTAAAAGCAATGTTTATAACAAACATATGACTAATTTCAATATGTATTTATATAATGCAACATGTGTAACTGAGGTCCGCGCCCACTAATAGCTCAATAGGGGGAGAGCATCATGAGACATTAGTAACCCAGGGGTCCCTGGTTTGATCCTTGGGCAAGGCATAAATTCTGCTACACTAATAACCTCGAACATTGAGTCTAATGGTCATGCATTTCTATCTCACCACTGATTAAGAAATGATGTGGGATAAAAGCAGTCCGTCACATGTATGAGGAGGAATTGGTCAATACTGTATATAGTTCTCCAAGAAAGGCGGTAAGGTGGATCAACCATCTGGATATGACCAAAAACATGTGTAAAAAAAACAGAGGAAAATGCAGAAAATCAAACAAGCAAAAAACGTCACTAAATGGCAAATTTTAACTTTAATATGTGTCCAAATCACACAAGCCACAGTACTAAAACTGTTATAAAGTTATTACAGTGATTGGTGCCCTAAATTTCAAATTTTGATGTTGAAGGTCAATATCATTAATAAATGGTTCAAGGTCATAAGTACTTCATATCTCAGTTAGTATTCTCATTTAGTATTCTTATTTTTCTTCTTCATGTGCTGCTGATGATTGCCATGATAAAAAAATTTAATGCTAAAACTAAAACTAAATTTGCTTTCATGCATAAATTTTTGCCGAACTCACACCTGTTTTTGAATGAATAAATGTATGGAGAAATTTCATAAATTTGGAAATTATTACCTTCAATGCAAATTCGTAAATACTATTGTCAAGGTCATATTTTTGACTTGTTATGCGATACATAATGTATAAATAAAAATGTATTTAATACATGTACTAAACAATTTGACTCAAGATGACTGTAACGGCCAATTAACATGTCAGCTTGATCACTAGGTAATTTACTTCAATTTTAACATAAAGAAATGAAAAAAAGTACAATTATGCATTACTGAAAAAGGCCCACACATTTTTTATATAGGGGGGAAACGTCCAGTTGTCATGATGCTATGCAAATAAGGCAGGAATCTATCAATGATTAAATCATCTACAATCTAGTACATTTATAGATGGTGAATTTACATCTCATTTTCAAGGACCTATTTCAATTAAGATCTCAAATATAAACTAATTTCTGCTATCTCAAACTGGCAATCTGACCTGGCCTGTATAATGTGATGTGAAAATTTAGGAAATTTGTTTTAAAGGCCCATTACGCCCCAGAAACCTAAATTTTTTTTAAGTTGTAAATATGAGTTTTATAGCGTTTAAATAATGGTTAAGAGTATTGTCTGAAGAAACTAGCCCTGAATGTGAAATAATTTGTCATAAAAGTAGCACAATGTAATCAAAGTAGTACTTTGACTTACATACAAAATACTACACCAATGTGAATAGCCTACTTACTAATTGCCAACAAGTGGGCCATGATGAAATTAAATTCTTTGAACAATTTTTAAGTTGACTACCAAAGGAACATTCCTGTGAAGTTTGGATGAATTTGGCTAAGCGGTTTATGAGATGTCGTTTAAAGTAAAAGTTTAAGGACAGATGCTAGACGGACGCCGGAAGAAAAGCGATCACAAAAGCTCACCATGTCACTTTGTAACAGGTGAGCTAAAAAGAAACAGAAGGATGGTATAGGTAACTGGTAAATGAGTAACTTTGTGGAAACTCATAATGACAGGACACCAAAAATAAGAAGCTTTTTAGAAATGAAATTAAAAGCATTTCTGCAGCATAATGGGCCTTTAAATTGAAACAGATATCCAGTAAATTGATTTCATACGCAACATTAGTGAACATTGAGGATGGATGAATAAAGACATCTTTTTACTTGCAACATACAATTACATCATCAGGGCTTGAGTTTTCAATATTTTTGGGGTAGACTGCTATAAGGATTTCATCATTTTTATTGAAACTGTCTGACAATAATTTAGTGTTGTGTCAAAAGATGTGCATTGTATCTCATTATATAAGCTTTTCAAAGTAAATCTTCCAATTCAATGAACTAAAAATTATATTTTTACGACAACATTCAAGCTTGTGGTTATGGTATCATTACCTATCATTTTTCTTGTTATCACTTAAAAAATCTCCCTGCTGCAAATGACTAGATCCGATATAAAGTTACAAAAAAAAATTATTAAAATCTCACCAGTATCAAAATCATAAATGTGTTATAATAAAACTGTAATAAATACATAAAAGAGACATAATTTACAACAGCCCATGGCTGGTTAACCAAACCAGGACCAATAAGGATTAGCTAGTATAGAGCAAGGCAAGGGTAAACAACAATTAACAACCTTAAACATGCTAAAATCAAACTGATCCAGGACTAATTAACCTTGCTTTTGCCAAAGTGATTAGCTTTGCCACCAATTACAATAGACCCTAGCCAGTCAGCACATTTGAATGTAGTTTGACCAGGTTCTATACTGGTGGTTGCTCTGACAATCCTTTACTTTTTTATATCTAATTAAATACCTTAAAAACTCAAAAGCAGGCCAAATCCATAATACACAATTTCAGCAAGTTAATTGATTAAAAAAATACTAAACCTGAGCTCTCACCGTAAAAATTCAGCCTTGGACTGCTATTTTTCTCCTTCAACACAGAGACAGTCAATAAAGGTAAATCCTTTATAATCAAATATTTCACTCTTCAAATATTTTCTTGGATTACCAGTTGATTGTCACTTTTCATTATACAAATACACCCCTGTTCAACATAAATGGAGCGAGACATCGAAAATTCACACTGATTTTACATATTGGAAAGGTGCAGGTATCACCCATTACCTTATAATTAATAACCTCCCCAACACTGGTATAATATAAGCCGCATTTTAAATTTAAAGATATGAAAGAAATGTTAAAGTATGTGGATGCACATGGGAATACAGGTGCTTGCTGAATGGACATATTACAAAATTCACTCTTGTTTTATAAATCAAAAGGTTCTGTGTGTACAAATCACCCAACCACAATTAATAAAGCTCCTCAAAGCATTGGTTTAGGCCGCTATTCCATTTATACGTGATCAGTGGTCCGCATCCGTCATCCGCATCCGTTACCGACTCGCTAATCAAAGAATACGTTGAATCTATTCCTTTTGTCCGTTTACCATCCGCTTCCGCGACGTTTCGCAGGATGAGCGATTTTTTACGGACGCGGACAGTCACTGACATGTCTCATCCCTACAAAATGCCTCGAACAAAATTAAAAACTTTCTCGATTTCGAAAGAAAATACTAAAGAAGTCTGACACAAAAATAGTGTAGGAGAACATATTAGTTTATGATGCAGCAATGACAGATAAAAAAAAAACAATATCTGATCATCGGTTGCTAAAGAGATGTTATTTGAAAACCTAACTGATATTCAATGTTTGTTACCTAATTCTTTGATGTTACAACTGTTTTGGTATTAGAATGAAATTATATTATATTCTACAAATAATTATCCTCTGTTCGCTTTACTTCAATTAAAAGTATATAGAAAATAACGTACCTATGGAATAATACCCACGGACATGCCCGGACACGGATCACTGACGCGGACCCCTGATCACGTATAAATGGAATAGCGGCCTAAAGCTGATTTATTGTCGAAAAGATTCATAAAATATTAAAGGAACTCCACTAAGGTCTAAAGCCTAAAAACATAAAATTTGGATTTCTTATAGATCAACTGCTGGGCACTTAAAACATAAAGATATGCAATTTTAAAAGATAACTAAGAAATATGCTCAGAAATAAATTGGAAATAATATTTTTTGTGCTATTCTTAACTCGATTCCAGTGGAAAGCATTGCAAGCGCTTTTGAATTTTAGGATATTTTTCACAATAAACCTCAATTTGAGTCCCTTTAAAAGAAGCAAAAACAAATCAGCTCATTGTGTATGAATTTTTTTTTTACCTAAGAAATTACCGCTAAAGGAGCCATTTCTTACTGCTATTGATTTAAACTTAATCAACTTAATCAACTCTTATAATTACCCTGTAAGAACCAAAGTGAAATTAGCCTTAATGCCACCAGTATAGCATGCAGTCTGACCAGGCTCTATACTGTTGGTACAGTAGCTCAAATTTAGTATTTAGAAATTGAAATCCCCTAAACTTCGAATGGACTCTTCCTTATTCAAAGTTGGACAATTCCATTATATATAATTAAAGTTCAGCAGTGCAAGGGTTAATTGATTGTGAATATTGTTATTTTAGTTTTCTAATCTAAATAATATGCATTTATAAATTGCCTGAGTTTATTTGATACCAAGGAACAATCCCTTTGAACATTTGTAAATGCTGAAAGTCATCTCTATGCTGATATGCAAATAAACCGAAAAACTGACATTATTATGTTTCCAATCAAGAAGAATGCTTAATTTAAAAATTGGCTGCATTAAGTTTATTCAGAAATTGTATCATAGTTTAGGGACCTTTCTGTTGAAAATGTGTCAGAGTTAAATCGTATACATATACATGCATAGTGCGTTAACTGGAGTGCAGGTATTAGTTACCCGCACTGCAGAGCATGCCCATTGATTGGTTCATTTTGTCTGTGGTTTACATTTTGTAACGACAGAGAAAGAGAAAGCGATAGAAATATCATATTCAGATGCTCGTTCATTGGTTACTTTTTTCTGGGGTTTCATATTGTGACATCAGGGGAACGTGTTTTTATTTTTGACTATGATACAAAAGAGAAAGAGCATCAAAACACTCGGCAATCAGATTTATACTTGGGGGCTACGCCCCCTCGTACATTAATCAGATATCCTCGTGTTTCTATGCTCTTTCTATTACTTATTTGTCTTTGATTGTGTAAATAGGCAGAGACATAGATTTCTTCTTCTCTGGTATAGGAAGATATTAGGTTATAATAAACACTCTGGAGTTTGTTCCTGGAACCAAACAGTACTCATATCAACAAGTGTAAGTGTAACATTACCCTTGATGTGACTTAAGCCTAAGCAGATAACTGAAAAAGAAAAGAAAATTCCACTCTACGTTTTGAAACATAGATTTTTTATAAACACACATCACAAGTTCTTTTGATGTTTGGTTGCTTAAATCCAAATTTACAACTTTTGTCATTTTCTGAACATATTTATTTAGAAGACTGACAAGAATTTGTATTGGCCTTTCTGGTGAAATTGAAAAACACTCAACAAATGCATCCTTGCCTTCTTTAGAGCTCAATTAAGGGAGACCACCAGATTTGTAATATAGGAGTTGCCGGTTTAGTACTTGGGGTGGAAAAAAATATTGGGACAATGAATTTTGGGGGAAAATTTTAAACCCAAATTAAAAAATTTCTCGAAATTCTCGAGTCAGAAGTCGTGGGGAAATTTAAAGAAAGTAAAGCACCCTTGCAAAAAAAATGAAAATAGAAACTTTTTTTTTTGGGTTAAACCTAAAAAAGCGTAAGGTAAATTTTAACGCTAAAGATATGCCCAAAAAAATTTTTAAAATAAAAGGGTAAAAAAAAAAAAAAACAAAAACAAAATTTTAAATGGTTAAAAGCCTAAAAATTAAAACACTAAAAGATCAAAAAAAATTAGCAAACAATTATTGTTTTGGTTATTTTTTTTACTTTTTTTTTAAACAAGAACTTTGTACAGCATTCCTAGATTAAGATACGCACACAGAAAATAATTGTATGACATACTGCATTGATAGGGTATATTATAGAGAAAAATCACTGTAATAAATTATTACAGTAAATGATACAAGTTACTGAAAGCTGCAAAAATGTTGTGATTTTTTTTACAATCCTATAGCTTCGGTAACTAAAATTCAGAATATCAAAAACTAGTGTAAGTACATCATTTGTAATTGAGGGATTCAGTCCGTTGAACAATACTTTGAGTACACAATTTCTTGAGTCAATCAATTTTTTTTTTCTGCAACATTTAACATCCCAATTGGATAAGCAACAATGGTTTTTAATTATTTTGTTGTGAAGTCGACGGGCAGTCAATGATATCATATTTTACGATATACTTAAATTTCACGAGGAAGAGGAACAAGGAGAAGAGGAAGAGACTCGGGCACTGCACTCTCTTATTGTCATAATTTATTAAGTTTTTTTTTTCCAATTTTAAAAGGGAAAAATCACCCATCCCTTGATATACATGTACAGTATCATTTTCTGATATTAAGTTTTTTTTCCAATTTAAAAAGGGAAAAATCACCCATCCCTTGATATACCACATCATTTTCTTTTATGCAAATAGGAAACTATTATCATATAGAAAAATTTAGAGTTTTATAATGCAGATCTGGAGAAAGAGTAATTCCTCGAGAATTTATATCACAACAAAATTACATGAAAATTGCAGTCATGAGGGGATATTGAAAAACTGCAACACCCCTCACAACCCGTAGCATTTGCATGAGTGATGCTCAACGTTCAACACTTACAAGTGGCTTTGGAATTAATTTGAATCCCACAAGGTTGCATTGTAAAGCAATCAGACAACTTTATAATTATGCATATACACAATAAATATTTTATTTACTGTTGAATTTCAATAGGTCTCACATACAGTGGTCTTTTCAAAACTCAATAATTTGTAGCTGTCAGAAACTATACAGTAACATGTAATATATGAATTTACATGAAAAACAAGAGTTTTTCCTTTACTGAACATTTTCAAATTAAGTTTGACCAAAAACATTTGACACCTGTTCCTATGGTACACATAACAATTATGTTGTGTCACCATTAAAAGCTTTAAAATATATGTTTAAACTTGTTTGTATTGTTGGGCACCAGCCCAGCCTTTGAAAGGCAAACAAGAATAATTATAATCTTACTTTTGCAATATTACTTTATAAATGTCTAAGAATGTCAAGGGGAAAGCAGTGGGCCTAGTGGTTAAAGGTGTCTGCCTCTCAACCCGTGGATCATGGGTTCAAGCCCTCAATCAGGTCACAACTATGCTTCTTCATACTAAACCAGTACTGGTTGGTTCCTGAGGAAGCAGACTCCTAAAAGTGATTAATATAAGTTGCAAGAACTTGTTTCACACCCAAGCTTACATAAATATGTTTAAACCAAATGTCTAGATGGAATCTACCCATGTGACCAGTGCAAATCCATGTCTTCTGATAATGGTCTGCACTGTTCATAGTCTGCACTTTTAACTATTAATTTAATTGCTTATCATAAAATCATTACAAAGTTGTAAACTAACATCACTTTCCCCAATTTGAGACAAAACACCATAAAAAATATTAATCTTATAAGGAAAAAAAGAATGCACACATTGCACCAAAAGCATGTGCACCCACTGTACTTATTATTGTGTTTAGCAGACTCCACTCAGTGTTCATAATAAAGACATAATACAAGCGCAACTTTTTGCATCTATTATAAAACAAAATATTAATAAAAACACTTCAATCAAATACAAAGTTTGGAAGTATTGAACAAGCATAAATAATTCAAATAAAAACTAGCTTTTAACATTTTGAATAATGAGTAATCCTATAAAAATTATCAAACAACAAAAAAACTACATAAAATACTTTTTGTCTATACCAAATTTTAACTTTCACCCAGCTTTTCTTTTCTTTCTGAAATACAGTTAATTCAAACAGCAAACTCGGGTTAATCTGTAAAATATGTTTTTTGAAAATTTAACTATAAAAAATAAAAATATAAAAGGGAGCATGCATGCGAAAATTTTCCCAAAATCTGTTCAAAATTCTAATTTAAAAAAGGGGGGAATTTAACCCCAAAAAGAAATTGGGTTTTTCAAAAAATAATCCCTTGTCAAAACAACTGCCCCTTTCCCAAATTTTTTTTAAGCAAAATTCGAAGTTTTAAATTTTTTGAAAACCTTTTAAAATCTATTTTAATAAAGGCTATTTTTAAAAGGGTTTTTTGCATAAACAAAAACGCGCTGCAAGTAAATAAAACCCTTGACTTTTTTTTTTGGAACAGAAAAGCAAAAATTTAAGTATAAAACAGCTTTAGTCTAAACCCTTGGTCAGACGACAAAAAGGGCCTTTTCAAGTAAAAATTTTAATTTCCCCAAATTCTTCCTCCAATTAGGAAGCTTGAAAGTTACAATACAACTTTTAACAGCTGACCAACATAGAATAGGAATGCTTGTTCAGGTCTGAAATAATGCACAAGTGGCACCCGAGGTCTTCATTCACTGGGAAATCTTGAAAGCTACATAATGACCTTGAACATTCAGTCAATGTGACTTAAAACCCAACCACAAAGATAAAATTATTTTAGTATACTGTATTAAAATAACCTTCATTCAAAGTATGCAAACTGTAAATAACTTGTAAAATTATATAATTTTTTCTAATCTGTAAATAATGGATACGATCATTTGTTTACCTCAATGAAAAGTGTATCAGTTAAGCATAGATAAAAAGTTATGCATACTACATCATAGTACTTCATAATGACATAATGAAAATCTAAGTCGTTGAAGCTACTTAAATGTTTGCAGATTTGTTACATGCAACTTTTTGGTGGATTACAAACATTCGCGGAATTGTATCCACTGCGAAAAGCGCTCGCTTAAAAAGTGCCAAATAATTTCTAGGAATACAGTAGCTAAAACTGTTGACAGATCTTTAATAAACTTCCTTATAAAACTTTAACTTTACTGCCCATTAAAATCTTTTACAAGTCTTTACTTATATCAAAATATCATTTGTTATATCGGGAAAGTCATTCATTTCTATGATATATTCATGCACTATTAAATTTATGAAATTTTATATCTAGGTTTGCAGTCTAGCAAAATCTTAAATTTCAAGGTCGTTTTGCTGAAAGATATGATATATAATATATATAGCTGGATTTACATTTTCTCTTTTAAGAAGTTTAACTACTTTAACACTATAAACTAACAGCTGAGGAAAAATTTGGGGTTTGGGCTTAAGCAAAAATTTTTAATACTGGCATCTCACTAAAACCCAAAATAAAGTTATGGGGAACAAGTATTTCGGGTTAAAAATTTAAAACAAAAGGAAGTAAAAAATTTTAATCAAATTTTCCTCCCCCCCGGGTGTTTTTTTCTCATTTAAAATTGGGAAAGGGGCCCAAGCTCTTAAATTTTGGGGAAAATTTTAAAGGGGCAAAATTGTTGATTTGGGAAGAAAAAACCCGGGGGTTTTAAATTTAATTTTTAGCTGATGTTTTTAAAAAAAATTAAAGAAGGGGCCTTTTTTTCAAAAGTCTGTTATTTTAGTAAAAAATCACTAAAAATTTTAACGGGAATTTTAGCCTCTGTAACCATATAAAGCCAAAACTGGGGCTTTAAAATAAAGCTTTTAATTTCACCCGATATTTTTAATTAAAAATTGACATTTCCCCAGAACTGAAGTGAAAATCCATAAAAAATTAAGCTTTTTAATGGATAAACTTTAATTAAAAACCCATAAAAAATTGGGGTTTAAATTTTGAAATTTAAATGAAAAATTTGTCAATGCATGATGGTTTTGGTAAATTTTAAAATTTTGAGATTTTTTAAAAAAAAACAGGGTTTAAAACTAACTGATTGCAAAAAGGGAGTAAAAAAGAGCTTTTCCCGGGGAAATTTGAACCCGCTAGCCCTCTAAAACCAAAAAAAAACCTATAACCCCTTTTAAAAACCCCCTACAGCCCAAACCCCTAAATTTTGGAAAAAGTATGTCTTTCCCCTAAAAATTTTTAAAAAATTTGGGACTTAAACAAACTTTATACAAAAAACTTAAAAAAAAATTAAAAAATTTCGGGTGTCATAAAGAACAGTTTAGTTTTTTTGGGAAATTTAAAACAGCATTTGTTTAAATTAAATTTATGAGTTTGCTAAACAGTATTCAAAATTATCGACAACATTTCATTCCACATTCCTACAGTGATTAATGATGGGCAATGCTCATCCTTCAATTGCCTTGTTTTTTTTGAGTTTGTGGCATCATTCTTATCTCCTTTCGTATAACAAGTATGATTAATTTGTACCAACGAAGACTTTTTAGAAATAACATTCCCCTGTTCCAACAACAGAATTTATTCCCTAAATTTCAGATCTTTTAATCAAAAAAATTCAAGAAAAATACTTAATTTACAGCTACTAATCCCTTTTTGAGATGGGAAAATTGCTTGGAGAGGGAAATAAGATCATTATCAAATTGCATTGAGAAGGGAAATAAGATATATCAATTGGCCATTAAGAGGAAATCAAAAACCAGTTCCATTGGCATCTGAGAGGGAAAATAAGATCATTCAATTGGGCATTGAGAGTGAAATAAGATCATTCCATTGGCCATTGAGAAAGGGAAATAAGATTCATTCCATTCATTTGGGGAAGGGAAATAAGATCAATTCCATTTGTACTGAGAGGGAAAAAGATCAAATTCATTTTGCATTGAGAGGGAAATAAGATCATTCCATTGCATTGAGAGTGAAATAAGATCATTCCATTGCATTGAGAGGGAAATAAGATCATTCCATTGCATTGAGAGGGAAATAAGATCATTCCATTGCATTGAGAGGGAAATAAGATCATTCCATTGCATTGAGAGGGAAATAAGATCATTCTATTGCATTGAGAGGGAAATAAGATCATTCAATTCCATTGAGAGGGAAAAAAAGATCATTCAATTGGCCATTGAAGAGTGAAATTAAAAAAATTAAATTCCCAATTGCATTGGAGAGGGAAATTTAAGATTTCATTCCTTGCATTGAAGAGTGAAAATAAGAATCAAATTCATTGATTGAGAGGGAAAAAGTCATTCAATTCCATTGGAGGGGAAATAAGATTCAATTCCAATTGCATTGGAAAAGTTCCTCTTCACATGCCCTTTAAATCTTAGCCATTTCCAAACGAGGCTTCTGAAACATTTTCTATTTTACCTTTGACTTTGTCCTTTGGTTTGACCCAAGCTGGGGGATTGATCAAATGAATCCAACACATTGGTGCCCAAAACAATTCTACCCCAAAGTGACATGGAAAAACCACCAATGTTTGACCAAAATCATTTAAAATCTGTGGGGATTCCTTTTGGTTGAAATGAGTCCACTGAGGGTCCCTTTCAATTGGAATGGGTCCAACTAGGGTTTTTCAATTGATGGGTCCACTAGGGTCCTTTCAATTGAAAATTTAATAGCCCAATTAATGCTATCATTTGTAAATAAATTTCTTAAGTTATAATACTGGCTAAAATTTAAAGCTACCAGTGGTGAAAAGTTTAAAATTAATGTGTTAGACAAGATGTTTCCGTAAGGCGCAGGCTCGACTTTTTTAAAATTGCTTGCCCAATAAAAAAAGTTTTTTGCAGTAAAAGGGCAATACAAAAATCTCTGTATTTTTTAAAGGTGAAAATGGCCATGAGCCATTAAGATATTTAGTGAAGAATTTATTTTATTATGAACATAATTTTATGGTAAAGTGAACAAGTGGATAGGAATGAAATTTTTTTTAGGATTTTTTTAAGTTTTTTAGTGCTTGCCTATAATACAAAACATTGACAGTTAAGGGCGCATAATTCAAACAATAAATCTTTGACAACAGAATTACCCTTCTCCTGGACATGTTTGGGAAATCCATGAATTGTAAACAAGTATTCCAACTTTCAAATTAATATCGTCAAACAGTTCAGTCAAAAAGTGGACTGGGATAAAAACCAAGATTCTAAGTTTGATAAAAGGGCCCTTTAAAAATTTTTAAAAACTTGAAAAGAGATTTTTTGTACAGATGGGGGAAAAGATTGAATAAAATTAAAAATTCAAAACAATATCTAAAGGGTTAAAGGGAATAAATGGATTTTTCCCATAAATTAAGTATTTTTTAAATCAAAAAGGGGGATAATTCCCGTCAAAAAAATTTTACAGAGTTTTGTTCCCCTTTTCTGTTTGGGTCGTGAGGGGAAAGTAGGCAGTTTTTAAACAATACCCAATGGTTTTTAAATAAAATGAGGTGGTAAAAAAAAACTAAACCCAAACTCAATACCTTTTTAAGTCAAAAAAAGGGGATAATTCTGTTCCCAAAAATTGACAGAGTTTTGTACTTTTTCTGTAGATGGGGTTATGATGGTGAACAATAGGGAAGTTTAAAGCCCCTATTTTAAATTTTGAAATAAAGTGGGGGGTACGAAAAAATTAAAAAAGGTGTGGGGCAACCCCCCCAAGCCGGGCCCCACGGCCCACCCGACCGGGGGCGGTAGGGTAGTCCCCTTTTCATAGAAAAGTCGAGGTAAAAAAGCCTAAAAAAAATAAAGTCCCATAAATTTAATGTAAACTGCAATTTACAATTTGCAAGGGTTTTAAATTTTTTATTTTAATTTTGAAAAAAAAAGGGTACCTTTTTGGTTTTTAAAAAAAGGCCCCGAAAAAAGTCTCAAAATTTTGAATTTTTAAAAATTTAAAAACAATTAAACCCTATTTTTATTATTTCTTAAAAAATAAATTTTTTTAAAAAACTGTTAAATTGCCAAAAACAAGGTATTTTACATGTAAACAGATTTGATTACCTAAATTTTACCCAAATTTCATCTTTAAAAGTAATTTATATTTGTTAAAAAAAAAAAACTTCCCCGGTTTGTAAAAATTTTGAAGGTTTTTTGGGTATGGGAAAAGGAAAAAGCCATCATAACAGGCCCAAGGAAATTGACTGTTGTCCCTAAAAGAAAATTTTGAATAGGAAAAACTGTTTTTTTTAAAAAAGGGTTAAGCACAAAAAAAAAAATTTTTAAATTTTAAAAAAATTTAAATTAAAATTTCACGCTTTTGAAAAGGGGATTCAAAAAAGCAAAAATTAAGGGTAAAATAATTTTTTACCCTATAATTTTGATTTAAAAAAGGTTTTAACTTGAAAGTTTTTTACAAAGGTATAAAAAAAAAAGCCCCCAAAAAAAAACTTTATTTAAAAAAAAATTTTTCCTTTTTAAATTTAAGGTGACAAATTTAAGACGTGAATTTCAGTTGATTTTTTTTCAAAAAAAATTTCCCTTGTTTTTTATGCACTTAAAACGGCTTTCTCCGCCTTTATATTTGTCACTTTTTACACACTTGCAAGGTATGCAAAATTTAATATCAAATTTGTTATAGTAGACCAGTAAAAATTTACCAGTACAGTGAAATATAAATAAAGTACAGTGATATATGAATGTATATCTTTACAACAGATATGAAATATTATTATAAATAGGTCTTGGCGATCGAACGAGAAATTTGTGATTTTTTTACAATGTGTGTATCATATAATAAACATTATGTGATTGAGAAATATGTCAAAAACTGACGTATAAGAGACAATAACGCATTAATAATTTGATTGAGTGGGCAGGAAAGTTCAGATTTTTGTTGTTGTGTCTCAGTTTGGCTCTGAATGTCTTTTTTTGGGGGTGTGAAAATTTTGTGGCTGACGTGTTGACTCAGGTTTGGAATACAGGGCTGGGATAATAAGAAGGGCAGGGTTGGTAAAATGCTTGAATTTTAGTGAAATAATCTTTAGCATTTTGTATATAAGAACCGTCTTTAGTCTTCAGCTGAGATTTAAAGGGACTGTCAACATTATTATGAGGTCCAAAAATATAAAATTTGAAATGATTACATTCAACAATTAAGTGAAGTGCTTAAAATGGAAAAATCTGAAAAAGATAATAAAGAAATATATATATTTATAAAAATTACTTAAAAATATTTGAAAATCTATGTCCTTTGCGATTCTAAATGGCCCGATTAGAGTTATTTTCACTTCTTAGTCTGATTTTGCACAATAAAAATGAATAAACAGGAAAAATGAAAACAGAATTATTTAAAAATTTGCACATCAAAAAAATAAGAATTTAAAATTTCTGTATATTTGAATATGATGCAAAAGAATAGTCAATAAACTACAGAAATATTTATAATTAATTATCCTAAAGAGCGTGCACAATTTCATCAAGTTCTTTATACAAGGGTTTTTGCAAAATATTTAAGATCACTGGGCAACTTAAATATTTAAGAGCTTATAAGCTCAAAGTATGTAGGAAAAGAATTATGGCAATTTGAATAAAGACCTTTGCTCATGATGCTCTTGATGTTTTAACAATCTTGATGCCGGGAGGCAAAATAAACCATGGGCATGAAATTTTTAGGGGTTAAAAAAAAGGGTTTTTTCCCTCCCAAAAAAAAGATTTTTTTGGGAAACAGGTTTGATGGAGATGCTGCTTAAGTAATTTATCTACTAGTCAAAATATATTGACGTGCCAAAGCCAGATTCTAAGATATTTTCATTTTGGGTAAGAATCTTATAATAAGTAAATGATGAAGCAAAGTAAAGGTAATTGCATGTTATGTACACGTTGCATCTGGAAAGAGAGAAGGGAAAATAAAGGAAATAAATTAGAGGTAATAATCTCTAGAGGCAAGATACTGCCCAGACACAAAATAGCACAATATCTTGTCGCACGGTACAATTAGTTGGAATAGTTATCTACCATCATACAAAAAGGCACTAAATAATTAAAGTTCAATTAATTCTTCAACAGTGTTCATGCAATGCTGTTGCTTCAAATGATCTATATCTTTTAGACAATTTATACAATGGAAATAGCTATTTCATCATTTCAATCTTTATTATATTATTTTCCCATATGATTTTTAGTTAATGCCATGATAGTGATATTTCCAAAACAAAACACATGCAAGTTTGCAATGTTTACCATATATAGATCTATCTATACATAATCAACTTAATTAACATGTTTTTTAATCGCACATGTAACCAAAATAAATACCATATAAATATATAATACATATAAAATGATAATTACTGAGATTCCAGTCTGGTAAGTATATTTCAAAATTCTATATTGGTATACTCAGCATGAGTAATTATCATAAATTTAAGGTGATAAACAGTGATAAACAAGTCAAAGACAAATTTTACCTGATAATAGATTCTTTAGCAAAGAGCAACATAACAGAAATTCTTCCACGATTAGCGGCTCTGTAAGATTTCTATCATACAGAGTTTTTGAAAAAGTAAGAAATTCATTGGAGCATGAATACATAATTCAGAATACATGTTGGGTGTGTATGGACGCCTCTATGAAGCTATAGCAAGTCCCACCTGTCATGACAATTGCAAATAAATTACTTATGGTGTATATGTCAATAAAATCTATCCTTGTCAATCATAAACTAAGCATTCAATACTCATAATTAATAAACATACCTGTCAACAAATCCGAAACAGAATTACAGGTGATAACGTTGGCGGAAGAATAAATTACTAAATTTAGAACAAGCTTGTGTATCGGTATATTATTATACATCCGCCAGGTAAAAAGTAGGTCGTTTACAACTTATCAAAATATCAAAGATATTGAACCTAAATACAATTTTAGGATATAATATAAATAAAATTGAAAAAGAAGCATGTAGCATGAGATGTAACGATTTGAACACAGCTGATTACAAAATTCTGCGAAAACTATAGACGATCCGGGATCCGGTTCCAAGGGAGACAACTCTTCAACAATTACTACTAAGTTCCGTACCGTCCCGTAAAGTTATACAACGTACCTTTCCGGTTTAATTTTGACAAAGACCCTGCTCGAACCAATACGTTACACATAGGCTGGGACAGAAGATCTTTCTGTCAAAAGTCAAAATACTAACTTTTTTGTACTTGAAAACAGCATGCCTCCAGATGCATGCTAATTTTCATGACAATTTTGAAAATGTATATAAAAGTAAAATACTGTGAAGTGAACAAAGAAAGTAATTTACACATTGCAAACGGCACTTAAAATCCACGTAAATTACCAAAAAGAAGTAAAATCATACATAAAACCCCCTTACTGCATCAGTAACGCAATATAATTATAGTGACTGATACTGCAAAATCAGTCATTAATCGCACATAACACGTAAATAATTAATTAAACATTGAATCTTTTTACTTTTCTTAAGATTTAATACATTTTTCTAAAGATTGAATTTCTTGAAATATTTTGGCTCATCTGGAGGCGTGAGTACATTCCGATTTAATATACAGAACTCAAGTAATGCCCGAGAACACAAATTTGCAATTCACTGTCTTAAGAAAACGTGTGCCAACTTTATTTAAAACAATGAAGCTATAACGACGATTGAAATGTAGAATTTGTATGCACAATAAAGGTATTGGGACACAATGTAGAATTTGTATGCATAAAATAGCTAACGAACAGCCTGAAATGTAGAATTTGCATGTACAATAAGCTATCTGAATCGCCTGAAATGTAGAATTTGTAATTCGAAATAAAGCTAATAGCTATATTGGGACAGCATAAAATGTAGAAATTGTATGCATAATAAAGCTATTATTGCATGTAATATCTGCTATAGAGTGGCTATGTAACATGATACATATATCTACATCATCATATATTGTATGGATACTACAGGACAGACTGTAGTATATGTTTGTATAATAAAGCTATTGAACAGATTGAGATGTAGAATTTGCTTGCTTAATAAAAGTATTTTGACAAACTTGTAGTAGAACGATATGACTCTATTAAGCGACTTGCCGTGCCAGAATGATACATGGAAGTACACCCGTGGGTTGGGGAGTGGGGTTAATTCTGCCAGTTAAAGCTCTAAAATTACCATAAAAAGTGTTGTTCTTTGAATATTAACAGAATTGATTTGGTATTATAATGTAAAAAAGACATTGGCAGACTACGTTGGTAAGACATAAATTAGCACAAAGTAGGGTTTCAGGAAAGGTGGTGTTTATTTAAGTAATAAACTTAATATACAACGTCGCCTTTATGGTTTTTTAACATACAATACAAAAAAGTGATAATTAAAATAAAGTGTATGTTCTTTAAATTGTTGTTGTTGTTTTTTTTTTAATTTTATGATTTTAAATTTTTTTAAATCATCAAAAATATATATATATAAAAGGTACAAACAAATAAAAAAACAATTAAAAACAATATCAACAAATAAACAGAAAAAAGCAGCAGACATGCACTTTTATACAATACTAATATATTACACTGGACTATGTAATATGTCAACAATTTTTATAACTATCACAGTAAAAGGTACAATTAATGCTTTCATGTGAACAAATTAAGCATGTTTTTAATATTGTAAACTACACATTTTTTTATACAATATTTTGGGTCCAAGGCAACAATTGACGCGCTAAAATCTGCGTATCCTGCGACTTTTTATGAACTTTAACTAAAGATTTCATTAGAACATATCAATATATACGTTAATGTGTAACATGATGTGCTAAAATTTTATTGCGTAACCAATAACGTATTTCATTTGCAGTTATTATAATGTTATATGAAAATTGTAATAATTTGTTTTAGTTTCTTTTTTTCAGGTTTCAATTTATGTCAGTTAATTTGTATGGTCTCATGATACAAATCAAGTACGTGTATCTGATGATGGTGTAATTTGCATGTGTTATAATTAAATAGAACAAAATACAGCATGCAAGTAAGTTTTTTTTTGTTTAGGGTTTACGTCGCATCTACACAGTATAGGTCATATATGGCAACTTCCAAGCTTTACTGGTGGGGGAAGACCTCAGGTGCACTTCCGTGCATTATTTCAGGTAGGAACGGGCGTCTGAGTAGAACCATCGACGTTCCGTAAGCTAGCTGGATAGCTTCCTCACATGAAATAATCCCAAGTCCCTGTCGGGATTCGAACTAACAGCGGTGATGGGCAATTACGTTATTAAAAGTCAGGGGTGCATTGCAATATCAACGTGATATTAAATATAGATACAGTTTCGATAAATGAAAATATATGTTGTCAATATTTGTTTAAAGAAGTGTAAACAGAAGGTTTAGTTTCCAACTGTTATACAGTTTGTATGATAGGGTTTCATATAGTTAAATGAAAATAAATTTTGCGACGAACTGTCTTTCAAGCTTTGTAAAAAAGGAAATAAATGGTTAAGATTCCATTTTCAATACCTAGCCGTTTGCCTATCAAAAGTCAGAGTGAATTAACTTTTTTTGTAGCCAAGGTAATTCGCTCAGCTTCACCCAGTAGTTGCAGCATTAAGTAGGATAGACAGGAATACCAACTATTTGGCAGTTTTAGCCAAATCCTAACACACATATTAGAGCAAAAATGGAAATATCGTAATACCCTTCCACATTCTCTAAAAAACCAAAACATTAATTACCAACATTTTCACTCCAGCAAGCATTATTTTTCTGCAAAAATTAACATATAACAGGTTCCCTTTGTACATACTCTAGATTAAAATGCACTTGTTGTCTGTCGAGGGTTTGGTGCGAAACAGCTGTAACTCATATTACATAATGAAGGAGTTACGTCCGTTTCGCACCGATCCATGACAGAACAAACTCGATATTCCCTATAAGAAAACTATTGTTCTCAATGAAAATTACAATAATTTTTCACTTATATATGATGTCATCTTGACGTGCAAAAGGTATTTTTAAGAATTAGCTGGAAACTTATTCTACAATTTCAGAAAAACGCGTTAGTAAAAACATACTTGATCGCATATTGTATATATCCAATTTAAAGTCGATGCGCAGATAAATTAAAGATAGGGTACATCGTCTCTATATAATACCATATTTTATTGGTCTTAATTCTACCATCATTTCAGAATCCATGTACAGCATTTTGTTTTTGTAAATTGATTTGAATAACAGTGTTTTAACTAGATGTAAAAATTTAAAACATCTGTCTTTCTTTGAAGGTACAGGTATCAAATTCAAACACATTATCAGGAATCAGTAACTTCATCATTACAATCGCAGACAAATATTCAATGAAAACAAATATCTTTTCAATATGTGATCAAATCATTTACTAGTATATAAACATTTAAATTGATCTTCTTTCTTTGTAAGTGTGCCTATATTATGTATAATGAAAATAGTTAATTCGTGGTGGCCTTCACGCATTTCAACTTGGGTGGTTGTAGTATACCTATTTGAATACCCGAAAATCACTCTAAGCATAAGTTGCCTGCTTCTTAAATATGTCATTTATTTAGTTTCTTCCATTGTTTTCTCGTTAAGGGCACACGCATTTTTTAAATTTGGGGACCAAAACGGGGGGCTTTTTTTAGGAAAATGGCTCTGACGTTTTCACATTGAAATTTAAAGGGTTCCCCTGATAAAACCCTTTTGGGTAAAAAACTAGCTTCTTTCGGGTTTTTTCAAAAATTTTACCTTTACCCCTATTCGCCCTTAAACCCGGGGTACGAGCGAGGACGGTAACTTGCCGTTTTTGTACCCTCTAAAGAACAAACTCAACCAAATCCAGACTGCAACATTTTCAGTTTTGTCGTTTTTGGCGTTCTTTAGGGATTCCGTTTTATCAGTTTAGATTACTATATATATAAATTTAGTTAAAAACATTCGAGAGGGTTCCAAGGTTTGAGCAGTAATCAAATGTATATGTATGTATATTTCTAGATTACTATATTAAATGTGTATATAAAATACGTTATCTTCATTCTTCTTCGGACTCACTTATTCTTCGTTTCTGACCAATTAGCGAACCACCTGCTGAGAATAGT
This sequence comes from Ruditapes philippinarum, assembly GCF_026571515.1. Taxonomy (NCBI): domain Eukaryota; kingdom Metazoa; phylum Mollusca; class Bivalvia; order Venerida; family Veneridae; genus Ruditapes; species Ruditapes philippinarum. The sequence goes on from NW_026857830.1 coordinate 124,677, forward strand.
AATATCATAGTAACCAATAGTAAAGCGCGATAGATATCTTTTTTTTTTTTTGCATTTTTTTTGCATTTTTACTCCATTGTCCCATATGAATATGATAGATCATAGGATTGTCAAAATGCTCTGTTGCCAATAAATTTTGCTAGTCTTTGAAAGTTATATAGAAATTGTTAAAAATAATTCTGTATCCAAAAATGTGTCTAAATACTTGCTAAATACATATAAAAAATTGTCAAGATTGTATTAACCATTCTTTTTATTTTTGTATTCCAGGTTTTAGCTCAGATTTTGTATTCCATGTTATTAATATTAGCTCAGCTTCACCCAGTAGTCGCAATATTAAGAAGCATAGACAGTAATACCTACCATTTTGGTATAGATTTAACCGTTTAAGCCAAATTTTAACACATATATTAGAGCAATAATTGAAATATAGTAATGCCCATCCACATTCTCTTCAAACTTTGCCGTTTACAGCGTTCTTGTTTTGTCGTTTACGGCGTTCTTTAGGGATACCGTTTTCTCTATTTTAGATAACTATATATAAAGTTTGTTAAAAAAACATTAGTTAACGTCCCATAAACGTTCCTTTTTATTCTCTGTATCAGCAGTCATCAAATGCCTATGGGAAATTGACAGAAACTATATAGAATTAATAAATAATGTATACATGTATAAAATACGCTGTCTCTCGCACAGGTGCTAGTGACATTGATTTGACCTAAAATGTGTTTGACCTTGTTATTTATACAATAAAATATCAATATATTAAAAAAAAAAAAAAAAAAAAAAATTTTTCACTGTTATATTATTATAGACTATAATAATATAACAGTGAAAAAAAATTTTTTTAATTCTTTTTTTTTTAATATATTGATATTTTATTGTATAAATAACAAGGTCAAACACATTTTAGGTCAAATCAATGCCACTAGCATTTGTGGTCTCTCGTAGTTTAAACCTCGCCGAAATTCTTCTTCATACTCACTTATTGTTCGTTTCTGACCAATAAGCGAACCAATTGTTGAGAATAATAATATCATATTATCCAATGGTGAAGCGCGATAGTTATCTCGATTCTTGGACTTTACTCCATATGTCCCATATGAATATGGTAGTGAATAGGATTGTCAAATTGTTCTGTTTCCAATAAAGTGTATCCTTTGCCAGTATTTCAAAGTTATGCAGGAATTGTTGAAAATAACTCTGTATCCAAAAAATGTTTTCTTAGCTGTCAATATGGTGTTTCTTTTTATAGATATTTGTTAGATATGGTCAAGATTTCTTCTGTATGCACTAAAAAGTTCCATTGTCAAGTATTGGATAGTTAAATAAAATTGTCAAAAGTCAGAGTGAATTACCATTCTTTTTATTTTTGTATCCCGGGTTTTTAGCTCAGATTCTGTATTTCATGTTATTAATATTAGCTTAGCTTCACCCAGTAGTCGCAACATTAGCAAACTTTTAATACACATATTAGAGCAATAATTGAAATATAGTAATGCCCATCCACATTGTCTTAAAACCAACACATTACCAATATTTTCATTCCAACAAGCATTATTTTTCTGCAAAATTGCTAGTTATTACTGTATACTAGCAACTTTAGCTGGTACAGTAATTACCATGATTAAATGTTGAATTCAGCTTAAGCCGGTGCTATGGGACAAGGACGGTCAGTACCATCTAGGAACCAGCTCAACTAATCCAGCTTGAAACATTTTCAATTTTGTCGTTTACGGCGTTCTTTTGGGATACCGCTTTTCTCTATTTTAGATTACTATATATTTTAAATTTAGTTAAAAACATTAGTAAGTGAATATTACTTTACGTCGCATATACGTTCCTTTTTATTCTTTGTATTAGCAGTCATCAAATGCCTATAGGAATTTGACAGAATCTTTACAGAAACAATAATAAATTTGTGTATATATATAATATGAGTTGACTCTCGCCGACTGTTTTCGAACACACTTATTGTTCGTTTCTGACCAATTAGCGAATCACTTGCTGGAATAATAATATCAGATTATCCAATGGTAAAGCGCGATAGTTATCTCGGTTGGACTTTACCCCCCTTGTCCCATATGAATATAATAGTGAATAGGATTGTCAATGTATCTGTTTCCAATAAAGTGTATCCTTTGCCAGTATTTGATAGTTATGCAGGAATTGTTAAAAATAATTCTGTATCCAAAAAATTTGATTCCTTAGCTGTCAATATGGTGTTTCTTCTGTAAATGTTACTAGTTAAATAGAAATTGTCTAAATTTCTTCTGTATGCAATAGCGAGTTCTATTGGCAAGTATTAGATAGTTAAATAAAATTGTTAAAGTTTGTTCTTTATGTAATAAGGTGTTTCATTTGCAAGTATTTGATTTGTATGTAGAAACAGTTGAAAACAATGCTATATTCTTTTGTAATTATTTGATAAGTATAAAGAAATGTGTTAGAAATTGTTCTAAATATAATTAAGAGTTTCCTTTGAAATGTTTTGATAGTATTATAGAAATTTTCAATGTATCTTATATCCGATTTTGCAGTTATTTGATGATTATGATATAGAAATTGTTAAACATTTGTTCTGTATCTAGTAAAATTATGGTTATATATATTAGACATTGTATAATTGGCGTTTCCTTTGCAGCTATTTGATAGTTATATAAAATTGTTGAAATTTGTTCTGTATCCAATAAAGTGTTTTTTGTTAAAGAATTTGATTTATATATAGAAATCGAAAGTTTGTTCTATATCCCCTTGTAATTATTTGATAGTTGTATAGAAATAAGTGATATGTGTTCCTTACTCAATAAGGTGTTTCCTTTACAAATTTTTGCATTTTATATAGAAATTAATATAATGGATTCATTATTTGATAGATAGAAATGGGTTACAATTTGCTCTGAATATAATAAGGTGTCGTGAATTCCACGAAATATTCGTTGATTTGTCATATTAATGCCCAAATTTGTGTTCTTGTTGACATTGCTCCATAATTCTTAACTGCTCGAAATGTTTCTTATATAACAAGCTCGCTCCATACAGTTTAGGTTGGAAAACATTACTCTTTATGTCTGCTCGAAATCATGACTTTCATACTTTTTTGGCGAGAACAATTTAATATAGATATATGCTTTGATTTGCAACTTTTTGGACACTATTGTAGAGAGTAAACTAGTCATGCAATCTTAAAGTAAAATATATGGATTTAAACGTTAGTTTTCGTCTTGTATTCTAAAGTGGGGATAAACTGAAAGAGTACACGTATACAATAAAAGTTGTGTGAAAACTCTGCCACATAAGGTGCTTCCTTTGTAATTATTTGATTTTCTTAAAGAAATTATTGAATGTTTTTTTTCTGTATCTAATGTGTTTCCTCTGCAAGTTTTTGATTTTAATATAAAATTGTTAAAATTAATTCTATATCCTTTTGTATTTTTATGATAGTAATATAAAAGTTGAACATTGTCTCAAATACTAGTATTGTTAAGAGTTTCCACTACAATTAAGTAGTAGTTTCATAATAGAAGTTGTTAGAAGAAACTCTGTATTCAATTATTGTTACCTCAGCAATTGTTTCATTGTTATATAAAATTATTTTTGTTAGGTTGATTTCCACTATTTCTTTATGGAGGATATATTTGTACATGTACTTCATTACTGCTTGATAGGAACTTTCTATTCTAAGCCAAATATTAAGATGAATTGTGATATTTCTTTGTATTAATTGCAACAGCGTTTGGTCTGCCATTTTTTTCTCTCCCATTTGTAGCATTACATTTAAAAGCTTCTCTCAAAAGCCATACGCCATCTTCTGGGATTTTGTTTGTATGTTAGGTTTTTTTCTGGTTCTGACGGTTGATCCACATACCCGTATTTTCTGGATAACTAACCAGTAATTACCAATTTCTTTGCAAAGGACAGTCTCAAAATATTTCGGAGCCAGAGGTGTGAGACAAATGTCCACCACAAGATAAATTGTCACGGAGAAATTACATTTATCGTTTTTTCTTCACAATTGCAAACAAGTCTTTCTGCAAATTTCTCATATCTAAAATTAGTTAAGAAACTTTACACTCATTACTCAGTACTGTTTGGTTCCAGGAACGGATTCGAAAGTGTGTCTGTAAGCTTATAGCTTCCTACACAATCGAACTTAAATAAATTCTGTATAAACCAAATAGATAAGACATGAACACTTTTGTAACTTTTCATTCCACATGTTATTTCATTTATTATACTGTAACACTTTACAAATCAATATTGTACCATAACTAAAATAACGAAAGTGTGAGACACATACAACAATATATTTTCAGTGAATCGATGAATGCTTATCAACTTAACAATGAAATATGATAAATATGTTAATTTTATTGATTTAATAGTACATTTAACTTTCAAATACTAAAACAAACTCAATTAAATACACAATTATAAATCTGATTAAAGTAATATGAATTGTTGCGAGAAAAATTCGTAAGGCCAGAAATGAGCATAACTTAAAAAAACGTTTGCACTTTCCTGTAAAGTAGGCCATGTTTGAGTGGTTAGCCTAACAAGAATGTGTAAGCCTAATCTATAGGCAAAACAGTAACCTAACTAAATTTATAGAGACTACCTTAAGTCTTCATATTTAGCCATTTAGCCGTTTATGAGCACGATTAAAACTTCTATATTTAACCGTTAGGCTAACTAAAACCTCTAAATTTATATTCGATGATAATACAAACTTTTATGATTAAATAAAACCTGTATATTCAATCAATTTGTCATATATGACCATCATTGAAACTTTAATTATATTCTAACTACTGTTTCATAGTTAAGCCTATTTTTTAACCCGCATTTTTTACAACTTTGTCACAGTAGAGCCTAAAAATAAAACTTCTATAGTTGAGACTGAACTTTCATATTTTTACCACTAGGCCAAAGTTGAGCCTATCAAATCTTCACTTAAATCTATTTAAATGTCAAATATAATGCATAGTTTAGGCATATAATGGGTATAAGTAGATTTAAATGTCTTATAAGTATTGCACATTATTTTAAACAAACATATTTGAGAAATAATTTTAATGAGTAGCGAGGAAATATATTGTTTTAACAATAACAAGAAAAAGAAGAGTTGAGATTATTTCTTTTTTATTTGGAAAAAACAACAAACCACGTGGTAAGAACGCTGTGGTAGAGAAGAAGAAGTTTGTTTAAACAAACGTGTCATGCTTATAGCTTATTCTTTTTCAAAAGATTAGAAACATGGCACACATAAATTAAAAACTTAAACCATTTTTAAGGTAACAAACATGTTGCGTTTAAAAACTATTTGACAGATTAACAGATTAAGCATGTCACACAAATATTGATTTCTTGAAAGTTATTCGTTCACAGTATTAACATATTTTGTAAAAAAAATTTTTTTATCACAGTTTGATTTATTAAAGAGCATACAGTATACAGCGTATTAAAAAGATCATTGATTCGTGGTAGATACTAAGGAATAGGTGGTGGTATTCATCTTCAATATCATTTTATAGCACAGACTTTGCATTAAGTAAACAGGTCATCAAAACAACAACCTGAAAATCCCAAATATTTTCTCATGTTTTCAATAAGAATTTACGAGGGTTTCTATATCAAAAGTGTGAACGAATAAATTTAAGTGTTTACAAAAGCTTAATGTTAGACTAAAACAAAAAAAACATATTACTGTTTACAAAGGTTCATCGAAAGGAAGTAGATTAACCGTAAGTGTTTACAATGCAAAGTGTATTCTACTATTAATACGTGGGAGTGTATGTGAGTGTCTCACTTTCTAAACTAAATTGTGCCGTATTGACTTGGCAATAAAATATATATACTAATATATATAAATATATACAGAAGAACTGAAGAACATAGCACCTGCACATTCTATTAAATGACGCTCGTGCTTTAAGGGAAAATGTCAGAAAGTTGAATATTATTTTATGGATTCATTTTAAAAACTAATTTCAAGGAATATTTTGTTACGTTTTAAGTCAGGAGTAAGTCATTTCTAATTAACATTCTTTTTTATATCATAATTTAAACAAAATAATGTCCAATAAGAAAATGTTGTTGTTTTCTGAGTGTGTGAAAAAAAAAGCTAAATGAAAATATATTACACGAGCATCGCGTTTTAAAATAGAGTACAAAATGCGTTTGTTTAAAAGCTCTTGGCTACAGAATATACTGGAATAAATATAAAAATATACTGATATTTGGATCATAGATATTATAAATACAAGAATAAAGATTATCTCTTTTCAGTAATCACCGGAAAAAATGTTAGAAGAATGTTTTAAAGTTGTAAATGACAATGAAAAGAAAAAAAATATAATCAAACAAACAAAATATTAAAATCAACATGAATATATAATGAATGAATAAGTTCTTAAAATAAAAATGAATGAGTTCTGAAATAAATTGTTACATGTTTACAGTTAATTAGGCAAAAATAATAAATAAACTTAATATGACGCACAGCACATTTTTCATAGCACTATATTATAAAGCATGTTCTTTGGAATAGTTTTTCATTTTGTTAAAAATATAACTATACATAATATATAAATACTTTTCTCAATTTACAGATGTACGAAAGCCAGGGTATTACATAATAATAACAAAACAACAAAAAGTCAAAAATATATCAATTCACAAAAGTAGTCCGTTTTAATTATGTACATGTATATAATATATATATTCTCCGCATTTTTTAAAATAAATTTTGCGTATGTAACCAATAAATTTTGAAGCAATTTCTTCACTATGGAAACAGATTTTTATGTTAAAAAATCAACAACCCCAAAATTATCGAAGTTCTATAGTAAAATATTGCAATGTTATTTATACTCACGCCTCAGTGAAATTTCAAAATAATTGTTGGTTTTTTTCTCTTCTAAAATGTCAAAACTTAATACATTTGTAGCACTTTAAAACCAATGTCAAAATTTCATATATTTACAAATATTATCATTTATCATCATTATTTTATAAGGGTATTTTGTTTTACGTAAAAACATCCTTAATTCAATAGACAAAAAAGGGTGGTAAAAGTATCAGGTATTCAAATTTATAGGCAATTTTAAAAATAAAAAATGAAGAAAAACAACAAAATGAACCGAAAACATGAATACTTGGTACACATCACTGATTTATAAATAAATAAAAACAAGTAATGACTAGCGAAAACGAACACAGTTTGTACACGTATTTTTAACATTTTAGCACAGAATCCATAAAGCCTTAGCGTTTGGTAATCAACCATGGTGGCAAATTTTTATCATGTAGTTCCGATTCTCAAAGCAACCAATATTGTACCTTCACAACAAATAAAATAAACTGAGTTTCAACAATAAGTCACGTGATCAAAAATTAAAAAGAAATCATTGTTATACTGTAAGCACGCCGAAAAACAGGAAAGGGAATGGGTGTCCATAATCGTGTGTGCTCATGTGTGCTGGGGGAATGAGATAAGTGGTCCGTCATCACAACCGTATCAAATATTAGATCATATAGTTTTCTTAAACTGTCATTCAGTTGTTAAACTATAAATAAACTAAATGTTTTAATGTCTTATTTTTAAAGATGCTTCTTTGCATCATAGGTTGTAAGGGAAAACAGATTATCCACCGTACAACACTGTATATATTATGTCCATCCATATACACGAAACACATGTAAATACTGAAATTCATCAGAACGTGAGAACGTTTCTATAATAAAGCAAAGCTTAAGTGAATCTGCCACTTTAGCTCACGAAAACCAAAGTGTTAACGCCAAGATGAGAGATACTCTGAGTAGAAAAAATAAGTTTCCTGTCACACGGTCTGGATATATTATGTGTTTGTCTTATTCATTGTGTGAAGTTTGTGTCAAAATTACGTCACAAATCGATATACAACAGACAGAGACACTGTGTATGAAATATGTCAGTTGCCACACGACAATACGATAGACCAATGTCACAGAAGAATCATGCAGATTTGAAGAGGCGACTTCTAGAATGGGAGCTGACTGGAATGAAATAGGCTTTCAATAATTGGTGGTGTAGGAAAGCTTCCCTCGAGTTTGAAGTAAATCAACCTTTCAAGCCCTTCCCGGCTAAGTGTTCTGAAAAAAAATAACGAAGTATGAATAAGGCTTTCTAATGTAAACCAAATAAAAGAACATCTTACTTTATCAAAACAAAATACGTTCCCTGAAAATATATGACCATAAGATAAATATTTGACCATACTATTGAATGCTTTGCGTTTTTTTTTTAATTTTCGTTATTTTATCATTCAATGGCTTACATTTATATAGTGTTTTGAAATTGTTAGAAATTGTTAAAATAGGTTATTTACTAGCTAGTTATCCAGAAATGAACACCAATGTGTTAAAATTTGCGTAAAAGCCATGAAAACTAACAAACAAACAACCAAAGTTTCGTACCGAAGTTCAGCTATTTTCCCAAGTATTAACGAGAAGAAGTTTGGCTTTCTTTGGGCTTCGCTATTATAAGTACAGTGATCACGTAAACAGTCAATGATTTTCATTTGAAGCTCTTCCATTTTCCTGACATCCTTGAGGCCATGTCTTACTGTAAATACAAAGTTAGAAATATATATATTTGTTATACATCTAACTTACAAACATAACTTTAACCTCAATGTATGAACATAATTTCAACCTCTATGTATGAACGAATATGAATACGGATATAAACATTTGGATTTTCCAATGTTGCAATTTGTTTTCAAAAATAGTATGAACACTGTGAATGGTAAACGAAATAGATGTCTAAACACAATGTTTACTTACATGTGACCATTGATAGTGCAGCCATACAGGCGAGTGATGATATATCTATAGTCATTCTGTGCATGGAAACACCAAAGTCTACAATGGAATTTATCCATTCTCCAAACATCTGTAAACATTGTCGCCGATGTAGAACTATTCCATTGTCAAAAACAATCTTTTCGTCATTGGCTTGGATTCTGAAATTTACCATCAATCATTACAACAAAATGATTTGTATTCTATGTTTGTGCTATTCAATGTTGATGAAGCCAAAATATATATAGCTAAATTCTGGAAACATCATTGGTGCGATATATGTGAGTGCGATGATCCGTAGTGGGTTGCTTGTGCTAAATACATGTATGTTAATGCAATAATGTCTTTGGCTTTGTACTGGACTTATTTTTTTGCGAGTTTATTTTTAAGTCGTCGATGTTTAAAATTGGTAGCATACTCAATAAAAATTCCATGTTTAGGGTAATACAACTATTTAGGACACAAATATGAACTTAACATTTGCAAAGTGTGTACTAAATGTATATTGAATTGGAGTGTTATACATTAATTTTATGTAAAAATAAGCATTATGCATTAAATTTATAAAAAATTAATACTGTGCATTGAATTTATATAAAACTCATATTGTGTATTAAATGTATAGAAATATAATAACGTGCATGACATTTGAATACAAGTCGGTCATATGCATTGATTGTATACTAACCTATACGCCATCCTGAGGACAAAAAGTTCCATTGTTGCTGACTGAAAGAGCAGATCCTGGTCTTCTTTACAAAGATCACAAAACCCGGGTATTTTTTCTGCCCATGAACGTAAAACATCAATTGATTGGATAAGGAGATCATAAAACATTCGGATACTCTCGGCGTCCGTCTGTGGACTATCATCCACATTAGGCACTTTGTACTGAAAGAAGAAATCACTTGAAATAAGTAAATATGACAATAAAAATACATGTTCAAATGTACTTAAGTAAAAATGATTTTTTGCTCTAAAGTTGCTAGTAAGCATTTATCATTTGTTAATATATTCATCAAGAAGAAAATTGCTTCACTAATATAAAAGACTGGCTTGGTTTTTCGTCGCACCAAGTCAAAGGAGGTAAATTGGCGACTTTCCAGCTTAACTGTTACATGCAACTCAGTGAATAATTTAAGGCACGAAATGACACCTGAGTAGAGCCACCGACGCCTCGTAAGGAAGGTAGCTTCCTTAGATTGAGCTAAGAGTGTCTTTGTACAGTATATTACTTACTCTACTGTAGTCCAGTGTTGGAATGTCAGGACTAGTGTCCACGTGCGCTCTTACAAGGGCTGTTATCAAGCTGACCGGTGGGGACGGTGGCGCCTCTTGTGGACTTTTTGGCTTCGATGGTAATCTGCCTCGCCTTCCCTTCAAACTGTCCGTTCGCACAACTGAAAAAGAGAATACATAAAAATGAGGTGAGCTATAATTTGTTTAAACATTAAAACGATAAAAACAACAACAACATTTGAATATAAATTTATTCTTTGAAATGCGCTTTGAGATGGTATGAATTGACCTCGCTTTGAAGTGGTATGATTTGACCTAGTTTATTGTAGGTATGGAAGAGATTACAAGGAAAGGGTAAATTGGAAGTAAATGTAAATTTAATCTGAAGACACGAATACCAAAAGCACAGAAGAAATGGTGATTGTACAAGTCCATTTTAAAAGAAATTCAGCCTGGTAAGCGTTCAATTTTATATTGTAAACCAAATTAAGAAACGTACCTTCTTTAACCATGCCCACTGCTAAACATTTCTGAAATCTACAGAACTGACACCGATTCCGTCTTCGTTTATCAACAGGACAGTTCTTGTCAGCTAAACACACATATTTTGCACCTTTCTGTACCGTTCTCTGTTAATTAAATAAGTAGAGATCGTTAAACACATGAAAATATTAAAAACTGAAATGTTAGATAAAAAAGATAACATATTTGATTGCCAGTTTAAATGTTGCAGACCCAGTCGGATTGAGCCTGTTTATGAACGGTAGAGTTAATTGAAAGATACCGTCCCCGCTCCCTAGCACCGGCTTAAGCAAAACTCTAAGTTTATTTCATTTTAAGGCTTTTTTTAATATACCGGTATCATTTATGTTTCATAAAATTCGTAAACAGAAAGGTAAAGAGGTATGAACCTTGAAAAATCCTTTGCAACCTTCGCAAGTTCGGACACCGTAGTGCTGACACGCGGCGTTGTCCCCGCACACTGCGCACAATAGACTTTCCTTCTGCATACCATCTCGACCAGGGGAAGACCTCGTCGAGCTAGGTGTGGTAGGAGTTTTAGGTGACTGTATGGTGTACTTTTGTAGCTCGATGCTAAAAACACAAAAAAATAAAGCATTTAAATGTGTGTAATGTTTTCCGATTATGGTGTATTTGAAACCTCTTGGACGAAACACCAAAACTCTTCTCAGAAAATTAGAAAAAAATAACAACAACATTGCAGAAAATTTGCATGACATGTGTCTCAAAAGAGTTAATTTGTTATTCTGAAAATACAGAATAAACGAATAGACAAAGGCATTAAAATTAGGAAAAGTTAAAAATAAAGAAAACTACAGTAAGAATGATGGCTCACAAAATTAGCAACATAAAAAAAACTATTTACCTTTCAGGTGTATGTGGTGGCATAGGGATTGTGAGGGAGGGTCTTCTACCAAAGTGTCTCCCGCCAGTTGAAACCGGTAAATCCGTGTGGAAGATTGGCCCACTTCTCCCCATTACCTGGTACCCGGTTTCCATAGCTTGCATGCCTTGACGCTCGGATCCCTGTAAAGCTGCTGCGGAACCATAGAATGGCTGACTGTAAGAGCCGTAAGACGGGTACCTGCTGCCTTGGCGGGAATCTGCACGCCTAAGCATGGCTGATTCCTCTAGATGACGTGAGTGTGCCTGAGGAAGCTGCTGCTGTGACTGATATATATTAACATTGATATTCAATTTACTATCCGTCGATGGATCACCGTATGTTTGCTGCATTTGTTGATGTTGTTGAAACATTCCATGAGAAAGTGACTCTGATGATGACGTGAAGGATGCTTGGGTGACATTTGAGTCCCTCTGATATAACTTTTCTGGTGGGGTGTGACTGTGCGTTTGTGGTAAATTATGCGGCTCGCCGTATGGATGACTGGAATAAATACACTGATCACTCGATGTAAATCCGCCTCTGAACGGTGTGTCTGAAAATGTTGTCGAAGTGTCTATATATTTATGAGTATTACTGGAAGTCTGAGATGACATTTGTGATGTTGTTTCGGGAAATAGACCCATCATCTTGCTGACGTCTCTTTCAAGCATGAAGGTGCCTTCATAACTGAATGGTTCAGTAAATGTTGGAGTTTGTGTGTGTCCCTGAAATGCCGAGGATCCCGAGCCAGTGTCTTGTGATGAGAAATCAAACACTCGGAACGAGTCGTCTTCTGTGAAACTTCCCGTGTCAACTTGAAGCTCCTGTAAGTACATTTGAACTCCATAATTATCTTAGCTTTATCTAATATTTTTATGCAAAATATTTCATCTTCAACAAGCCCTTAGTTACTACATAAAGTTGAACGCAATAATTTTTGGCACCAATAATTATTGGAAAGGAAATAAATCAAAATGATATACATGTATCAATTGTTACTAAATGTTTAAAGTGATATACTGTTATTAAAATTCAATAAATAAATAAAATACTATGAAATAAATCAATCAGAAAATAAATAGAGATATAAATAAATAAAGAAAAATTAAAAAAAATAAATAAATAAATAAAAAATAAATAGATTAAATAAAAATTAAAAGAATCACATAAAATAAACATGTTTATTTTGGAAAAAATTAAGGTTATTTCATCATTTTGAAAATTAAAAAAAAATGATTTTAACACCTAACAACCGAAATATTTACCTGCAATGCCATGCTGAACGTTGACCCAGGAAATACGCCAATGTCTGCACTTCCTATTGAACTTACAGCTCCCCCTGGATGCAGGGGGTTCGTGTATGATTCGCACGTCGCCGTTGTAGGGCCAGAATAAGTCGGCTGGAATGTACAATAATAATAATAAAAATACAATCTATAAGTCTTAAATGGAAAAGTTAAAATGTTATGGTATCATACCATTTATTTCTTTTATATACTAATAGTACCTATGGAGATACAACTTTAGCAAGTTTAATGACGCCATCATGACGTCATAATGACTTCATGTCTCTTTTACGTGCGGCACATTTACTTTAATTAGCATCTTTGAACGAAACAAAGCCATTTCGTGAACAGTTATTTATATCTATTCTCACTTTCATCAAATCATCATAAACTGCTCCAATACTTGTTGGAAGGAAGACAAAAGAAAAAGGGGTTTCACTAGTCAAGCTCCTTTATGTGAGCAACTTGGAAGTCAATTCATGCAAGTTAATTAGTTTTGAAAACTACCAACCATTTTTTACACATTACATTGTTGTCAATCTTGTTACAAGAGAAGTAAAATGGTGCAAGAATCGGAGAAGTCGTTTATCAATTTAAGAATTTTAAACCCGTCCTTTCTGTCGTGATCTACTTTTGTTACTGAGGCGAGGAATTGATGTCCCAACAAATAAATCATCAACTACAATTTTATTATTTTCAATGACAAGAAACAGTTTGTCCTAACATATGGTGAACATTTTTGTGAAAATTTTACTTTCAGTAATAACAATTTTCTTACGCTCGCGATCACCATGGTCGTGTGCGCGTGCGGTGATTTCGCAAGATTTCGCGAGTTCTGTGAAAACACACACGTGCATTAGCCCCAAAACTGTCTGTGTGACAGAACCATGATAATCAGAAGACTTGCTTTAATATCATTTGATCAGACACGGTTACAAACTTCATCTAATGATAAAATATCAGATGCAGTTGCCATTTCAAATAATTGCGGTTTACATTCGCCTCAAAATTAGAATTATAAACGTTTAATCGCCCGTGTTAATTTAGTTAAAGTGACCATTATTCAGTTAAATGACAGCTTAAAACCTGCTGGGTTAACAGTTTGTCTGGCATTTTCAATATTGTCCATAAGGCTTTAGAACATTTTTGTATACTTTGGATGAAAATGATTAAGCAAATTATCAAAGTACATGCGTTTAATTATTAATACACATAAAATAATTAGATCAGTTGAATTTATTTCTGTAAACTGAAACTTTATTGAAATGATTTAAAATCTGTAATTTTAATTTTTATCTTTTTCATTGTGAATTTTTCTAAAATTGCTGGAAAAGTTTAACATGTACAGGATATGAATGCATAATACTTTACAAGTAATTAATATAATTTAAGAACAAATAGGACTCGAAGATCAATTTAACAAAAACAAAAATAATTTTTTCTACATAATAACGTAAATAAAAAATCAAAAATGATTTTGAAACTAAATAGAACAAAATAACCTAAGCATATTTCTATTATATTACCTGTGGTTGTAAAAGCAACATGGAGTTATCTGCGCATGTGCTTATAAGCGGCCGATTTGATGACGTCACATGCACGTGTTCCTGGCTTGTGTTAGGTGCACTCGTCAGGGTGGCTGTTGATTGCTGCGACGAATCGTCCGGAGAAGATAAACCTAAAATATAAATAAAAATATATAGATATTTATCTATTCTTGGACATATTTTTGATTCAACATTATTTATCACGTGATAAATTGGTGAATCATCCATAAAAAGCACGTACAAGTTTTGACTTATCGCGTCATTTTCAATACTGTTTGACGCATTTGTCTTGTGATTAACGCAAGATTTTTTTGTTCTGTTCGCTTTCTAAATATGTACGCATTGTGACTAAATTGACCAAATTTCTACGGGAATTGGCGAAATTTGTCAATTTTATACGGAATGTGTGATGAAATACACCTGAACTAAGCTATTCATGATCAATAAATATATGATTGGTTTACTTTTAATACTGTCACCCTTACTGTTCATAGATAATTGTTTTATTTGATGGCAAGATAAACTGTTTAAAAATTGAACGTATTTTATTTCTGATTGAAATATTAAGTTAATATTTAAGTACACACATTTGTTTTGTTGCTTTTTCTTTTGTGAATCATCAACTTCTCCTCTTTTTTATACTAAAGTTATTTTAGTGCAGAGATATTTTATTATATTTTTGCATTGTTTTGTGTTGATTTCACGAAGAAAATGTAAACAATGATGGGATCCTTTGTACTGCATGGTTTAATATATATCGATAACGAATACCAGAGAAAATCTTAATAAATGAATAAAAAGCTAAATTAATAAATAAATAAAATAAATTAATTAACTTAATAAATAAAGTATAAAATTAATTAAATAATTAATACATTAATTTATAAATAAATAAATTGATAAATAAGTTAATTCATTTATTGATAAATAAATACATAATGAATAAATAAACAAATAAATACATTAATTGATAAATAAATAAAGAAAGAAAGAAAGAAAGAAAGAAAGAAAGAAATAAGCACACTCCTTGGTTTCTTAATTCTTACCTCTCTGATTAAATTCGTTCGAATATCCATATTCTTCGGAATGTTTAAATTTAGAATAATACTCGTTATTTTCATTCCCCCCAAATCTACATGGATGCATGGTTACTTCTATTGTAGCTAACATTTTTACAGATTGACCACTATTTCCATTCCAATCTCCTGTATGTAACACTTTTTTATTCATACGCATTGAACGTGCATTAACATACACTTAAACCCTATTTCTAAACACTCACTGATCATGGAAATAAAAACGCTGAATAGTTAATCAGTACTTTACTGTATCAGGACATTTGTAAATTTTGATTTCCTAGAACGACCACAAATCTCATGTATAAACATAATCCTATGAATATTCAATGCGATACAAGTCTTTACAGCTCTAACGATGTCATATTTGACATCTGATTGGCTGAAAGCCTCGTATCCATTTAGCGAAGAGAAGTGAGTGGGAGTTAATTACAATGACTTGGAAATAATCAGTCACGGTTGTGAAAAAATAATACTAAGACAATTATTTTATTGCTTTATACCATTTGATATCAACTTCATCAAATCATATTGACAAATTAAGATGTAAAAGATAACATAACGAGTGCTGCGTCTAAGAGAATGAAAGTACATTTTAAACAGAACAAATCAAACAAATAAACATGATGTCTTGACTTGGGGATAAGAAAAATAGCTAAAACTTTTATTATATTTTTGATATACAAAGTCAATTTTAGATGTTATATATCCTAATTTAAAACAGCGTCAATTCATTGTTACACTTTCCACAAATGGTCATGAAAGTTGCTGTTGCTGAATATATTTCGTATAAGTTTCATACATTTTGTATATTCTACATTGCTACATTGACTTTTAGCTCTTTTAGTTGTTATGTTATTCAATGTATACCTCTATATGCTAGTTTATACACTTATCATTTATAAAAGTAATTATTATCTTTCATTTGTTTTCTTTATTTTAGTTACTTTATTTTAGTATTGGCACTAATTTCTAAAGGTAACTTAGTGTAAAAACATTATAAGGAAAGCGATATAAATTGAATAAAACAACAACAATAAAACATAAAAAAGTACATGTTCACAGATGAGAGTAACTTCTGCAACAAGTTTAGCATATTTCTCGCTCAAGCCTTTCTCTTTAACATATGTTTGTACATGCGTTGACATTTAGAAAAGTCTCACGTTTGAGTCAAAAGTAATGTCCCATAATGGTAATAGTTCATATTAGTTTCATTGCTGCCAATTTCCATACAGGCTTTTCATAAATGTCAGAGTCCCATTGAGAGAAGAACGATAAGCAATTTGCTAATTGCACGATATTCGCGTGAATAATGTTGATTGTTTCATGTATACGTCTGTCGTTTTATAAAATGTGTGTTATGTTAAAATGCTTTAATATTAATACGCTGTTTTCATATGAAAATAAAAACCAAACATTTTTACCCCAATCTTTTCTTGAACGTTATATTATTATAGTTTAAGTCTTTATAATCATTGCATTCACCGTACGTACTTTTTGGTTCTTATTTAAATGCAGAGAACAAAAGAAACAGTGAAACGTAATGCAGAACACACGCATCTATGTCCTAAACTAAAAAATATTAATTGTACAGAACAGTACAAAAGTGGTTCATATATCGAAAACCTAACATTGCATACCATATTTTTGAGAATGTCAGGCACTAATGTCTTAATATGTTATTGTGAATATGTAAAGTTTATACATACATTAATGTTTGTATTTGCTCTTATTTGTTGCCGCATAAAATATAAAAGAAAACAATGAGAAAAAAATGCGCACGGTAAAGAAATATTTAAATAGTGGCACATTTCTTCAATTGTTGTATACTATTTTTTATAATTTTGTTTTTGCTTCACACAGTAAAAGTTAAGTTTATTCTAGCAGTAAATTCTCGTGCACAAAAATTAATATTACTCACGTTTCAAATGGTCAAATCACTATAAAAACAAAAGATGTCATGTGATAATATTTACTTGTATGCCATGTGAATTTTGTGATGAATGTATTATTTTTATTCTCAATGGCAAGTTTAGAGTTTCACTAATTCATTAAAAAATAAGAAGTATCAACAAACAATAAAATGAAGCAACAACAAATAAATAACAAAGACCCCCCCCCCACACACACACGTACAAAATTCAACAAATGTTAAGATTTAATTCATGTTTTAATAACATGCTTAAAGTCCTAAATTTATAATACTTTTCACTGAATTCTTATTTATTTTACGTTTTCTTTTTTGGAGATGATACACTTTCTAATGCTTATTTATATAGAATATTATTTATATCTACAAATATGTTTTATATTAACACTTGATAACATTTTAACATATTTTTAAATTCCGCGTTCTTATTATCACATATTCTTGTTTTTAGTTTCTCTCGTATTAACGACTCTATCTTCCCTGACCAAAACCCTTTTAGTAAAAAAGACTTATATAAAACTTAAATATATTTTAAATCACATTTGTTTTACTTTTCAAGTTATATTAAAGAGAATATAAAGGAATATAAAGATAAATATAAAAAAACATAAAAATATATAATAAACAATATACTTTAAGATGAATTATTACAGTAAAAACGTCATAGGATATGATAAAGTATTTAAATATCATAATAAAAATTGTATAAACTAAATTCTGTATAAATTGTCCCAGCAAAACGAAAAAAAGTAAATCTTCGGAAAGGCACTGAGTTTGACGGTGCAACGACGGCAAGTCATTATCACTCTGTCATACCTGATGAAGATATCTTGCTAAATTAAATTCTGTCTTGCATGTATGTCCAAAGAGGTTGGAAAAATTCATCTTCATTTTTATCATCATTTCGTCTTTAGTATGTTTTTGTCAGTTATTTTTGAACCTTAAAGTAGTATATATAATCCATGCAATCCTTTGGTATACTAAGACGTGTATTTCCCATGCTCTTGTACGGAATTGTCTTATATCCATTGCTTTTTTTCTGCCTTTTGATGAATTCTTAATTTTATTTGGAGATATGAGTTCAAAATATACATTTTTAATAGATATATTTCTTTTAGTATTTTTTTTTTGCTTAGTCCAGATTGATAATATTTTGTGTCTATTTAACATGCGCACTTCACACAAGTATATTTTAGTAATTTTATATATGTATAAAACATATTTAGTTCAAATGAAAGATCTTTTTGCGAATACTATTCTCTCCGAATTCTGGAAGGATGGAAAAAGGAGAGGGGTTTATATACAATGGTCCTTGACGCTAACATTTGCTGACATTTTCACATCTTTATATTAAATGTCTAATGTAACTTGTATGTCCAAAGTAAAAGATCAGACCAATTTTCTGAGTCTCTCCCCAAATACCATGTACTGACCTTTGTGAGCATATTCTAGGAAGAAACCGTATGCATATAATATGTTACATTGCTGCTACTGACATTATGGTGTAACATAGCCTATTATATATATAAGTAATACAACATCACATATTTTTTCTATGAAAGGTCATTTTATTATTATATTCAACTGAATGGTAAATGAATATTTCTGAATATTTTATATAATTTTAAAAAAATAATAATAACTTTAAATATTTTTCCTATTTGCATCCATTAATTTCCTTTTTAAAAATATTTCACATAATAATATATATACTTTTTGTCTCTTTCAATGGTGTTACATTTTACTATGCATTTCCTTTGATTCTTTTCTATTTTTTTATGATTTTTCTTACCATGATTTTCAAAGATAATGCAAAATGTCTTATATGCCCTGACAGATTGATTCTTCATTTCAAGCCCACTTTAACAAAATTATTAATGCTAAAGAAAATAAAAAGAAATAAAAATCGAACTGTTTTTATAAAAATAAAAACAATAAAAACAGTGCTTAAATTATATAAACAGATAAAAAAAAAAATTCGTTGTAGAAAGAAACTGGTAAGTCGAGGGTTTTTTGGTGTCATATTTGTATTAAATATTCTATTTATGAACGCGCTATATATTACACAAAAACACATTAAAGTAAATAAATAAATGAATAATTAGACATATAAATAAAAGTACATTAAAACATCAAATCATATATTAATAAAACTAGAAAAACAATTAATTAAATAAACATTTAAAATAAAATATTTGTCAACACTAAGACAAAACCCCGAACATTGCCAATAATAGTCAACGCTTAAATACTACACATTATAACTATTTAATTTCTGATTTTTAGGGGTTTTCTAATCCATTAAACTAACCGATATTTGTAACAGTGCTAGTTATACATTTTATCGACGGGCGCCGTTTATTGTCCGTGTGGATTTAATGACATTTTAAGTACATTGTTAAACCAACCCAGGGAGACATCATTTGACACCGATCCACTGAACTTACAAGATTATGGATCATTGGTCAATCAAGAAATCACGTGACTTAGTGAAGTTTCAATCCGAGTTAGTGCCATAGTACCAGCGGTTGGTATATAATTAGACTGAAATAACCTTCATATGGCATGAATGACCACCTTCCGGGGATGAAAGGGTTTTAATTTGTATTAGTTCTGAACGCTACCACGTGCGCAATATCATAAATGAACAACTCCAAATTGAAATCCATGACATGTGATCTGGGGATAATTTCCGACAGCATATCTACAACCTGATATTTAAGAAAAGTTCAAAGATGTTTGAAAGAGAATCAATCTTGTGTAAGAATCAGATATGTAAAATGTCATCAAAGTTTGTCGATGTGTTTGGCCTTTATTTATTAGAAAAAATGTATGTGAGAAAACAAAAGTCTTTCTTTCGATTATAACAAAATATGTCGCACTATATTTGTCAATGACAGATTAGCGGTAGTAGATAATCAAAAACTAAAACCATCATGAAAAAAAAAAGATAATAAATCTGAGAAGAAAAAAAATACTAACTAAATCAATTACAACATTGAAAATACACACAGTTATTGTTAAAATGTAGTTATAAATTCTGAATTTTGTTACGGTAGACATTTCTAAAAAGAAGGAGAAATGTGGCATTATCATTCTGTAATTCATTGTTTAATAATTCAAATATTATAAATATTAAACTTACATTTTAATATAATCCAGCATTTAGTTAAAAAAACAATATTATGCAAAATTAAAATGGAAACAACAAGAACATTTTTTTTTAAATCAAGCTTTATACAATTAGATTAAAATATCTAAAAAAAGACATATGATTCCCATGCAAGAAGAGTATGTATTTTGTGGACAAAACAATGCATTGCATAAACACTGTGCTATGTTGACACTAAAAAATATAAACATTTCTGGCAGACACCGGCAATCAACGGTGTTTCGACAGTTACAATCATCATATTCACATCATGTTCCCCACAACCCGTTGATTTGGTACATATTCCGAACGGCACCTGTGTACTTAGACAAATGAGTTTATATCAACGCCTACGTGTAACATAATTTATGTCCGCTTTGTGACTATAAATAGATTGTCTAAAGGCCCCACATTTAAAAAACAAATCCGAGACTGGCCTTCAAAGTACAAAGTAGAATAGAAATAAATATTAAAAAAAATCTATATCGTGCACTGTTTCAACCCTTTGCATGGTGCATTTCGTCTACTGAAGCGCGCTAATCGTAACAACAAAATGTGATCTTTAGTTTAGTTTATATTGAACCTTATGTGAAATTCAGTTGTGTCAAATAATTTACAGCTTCAACAATCGCTTTAAAGGGATGTAAGAAGTACAGGTTTTCTACATCCATGAATAAATTGTGTTACCTCCCCTTCACCGCTCTTCACTCAGAATGACATAATGATCGATTGGTTACTTAGCAACATGACAAGTGCACGGAGTGTATCAAAATATTTTTACAATCAGTTTGAATATTTTGAAAAGAATTTCAGTACAAAAAAATAACTACGAAATGCTTATTAGCACTGAAATGCGAAATAAAAGGATGTTAAAACCAACGTGTGTGGGCCGTTATGTTATTAATTATTTTAGAACTGATCCGAGGGTTGTTATTCAAATAATCAAAACGAATTTACATCACCTAGCTAATTGGCAGGTCAATTGCATTGTTTTAGTATTGAAAATAAACATTGTCTTTATTACATAGGATAAGTGCGTAATTAAGTTATCTAAACAGTTTACAATTAGATGCCAGTGTTTATATAAATGAGTAAAGTATGGGCCAACATTTAAATCATTCTCTGTTAATTTCTCACAGATAGTACATGCGCACCTGCAGCACCGCTGAAACAGGCCAGCTAATGTATATAAAAATAGTTTAATCTTCGAAAGCAAACAGTGGGACTATTTAGTCAACGTCTATCATACATTTTTAAAATTTCAATTTTTAAAATCGTGAAAAAAGGTGAATCCATAAAAAACAATCAAAACAACCATATTATATTAAAGTACAGACTCGGTTTGTTGAGAGATAAAGAAATGTACAATATCTCTCATGCCCCCTAGCACCGGCCTTAACGGTATCGAATCAATTTAAAACCCTCATTCAATATATTAATTAATTATGTAACTAATTAAGCCTACCATTTTTAATCAATAAATCAATCAAATTGATATAGGTTCATTTCCTTTCTCACGAATATAGTCTCTATAACCATAATTCAATGTATTTTCTTAAAAAAAATCTCTTCCGCAATGAGATGCAAGTTCATGTATTTTATACATAAAAAAAAGATAGTCATACATTTAAAAAAGAAAAGAAAGAAAATTAATTGAATGTTTCATATATTTATCAATAAATTTTGTTTTTTAATAAAATCCAAATCATTACTTTCTTAAATTACGAAATCAAATAATTACAAGAGGACATATTTCATAATAAGTTTCTGTTCGTTTATTTACTTGCTTTATTGTTGTTGTTTAAGCGACTTTATTTCTTATGTTAATGATATCAATATGTTTCTCGTAAATTCCCTTCTTCCTTATCAATATCATAAAATTGTTTTTAACTGCCAGCCGGTGCAAGCTATAAAAAGAAACTATCGACCCGTTTTTTTTCCATTCACGTATTTACAATTGATTTAGAACGTCAGTGCAGTAGCATCGGGCTGCCGTTCGGTAAAAATAGACTATAGTCTGCTATACAGCGTTCATCGATGATTGCTGTTTTCATAAAGAACACACAGATAACATATTTATGCACACACATATTATGTATTTCGTACGCAAGCATGTTTCAAAAACACTTCTCACGTGATTATAATCGGCGAGTTATTTATAGAAAAACACCCTGAGAATGCAGTAAAAGAAATTCCATATGACGTCAGAGAGTTCCTATAAATAGTAACAGATAATTAAAACTGGATTTTCATCACTGAAAGTCGCTGGAACTACGTCATAGCAGCGTTTACTATCGCACATCGCTTGAGTAAACGATGCGGTCGATATTATGGACGCTGAAGATGTAAGGTATGGATGTAACACCATTAATAATAACTTATTCTTTTCATGAAAGATGTTATGATATTTAAGACGCTATGAAAAGACTGAAAAATGTGTAGGAGTAAAATCAGTTGTTTGATTACATACTTATTGATTTGCATTGTTTATTTTCTAGATCTATAAATAAACAGAGAATGAAACTGTATTATAGCTCAATGCCAATATTGACAAGATACTGTTTCGTTAAATTATATTATATTATTAAGAAAAACAAGCCATATCCCGGAAATGCCACCGTGAAAATTATGTAATACATTTATTTAAATGAGACTTTGCCTTAGTTATAAGACAGCTATATATATATAGCTATCAATTGCTTTTACTATACAGTCAATTTAGCCTTCTGTTTTGGTATATTTTCAGCACGGCATTTTTTTTTGTTATTCTTTACATGTTTATTTCGATGATATTTCACTCCCAGTATCAAATATCTGTTTGTATTTAAATCAGATCATCCACAAATAATTTCCCCACAAATATGATATAAATTCTAATAGTTTTTATTCATTGTGGTTAATATGTAATTTTAACACATGTCTTTAAATGCCATTGTATTGTGTTTTTTAGATTTGTTGTTTTATCTCAGGATCTTAGCTCGTTTCTTGGTATTTTCCTGACATTTATTATCTCTTTAATTGATCTGGTTTAAATCCAGTGATATTTGGTTTTTCAAAACCAAAAGTGAGTTAAATTGTCATTTCAAGTTTAAAAAGGAAACATTGTCGTAGCATTTTGCTATGGTGCAGCAGAATAGCGAACTAAATATTTAACTGTCTATCTTTTTAAATGTTATGTTATCCTTATTTTATATCGTTGTCAAATCTATAATTACTTGAAGGCAAAATCTGAATAAAAGACGAACATAAAAATCAAGGAAATATCATATTGTTACTGAATATCAGGAATATTTAGTTTTATTTCACTTTCCTATTGCCTAAATGTGATAGATATAATCACTGTTCTTTATTTGTCATAATTATGTCTTCTGTATGTTCAAACTAGTGGTATATTAAAACTTCTTGAAATTTTAAATAAAGAATCAGTTTACATAAACATTATATGTCATTTAAGAATAAATTGTAACATTGTGATTATCATTATTAATCGCAATAATAATTATAATTTGTTTTTGCCAACCCCTACCCCGAATGCAGAATTCAGACCAAATCATAGATACATAAACGATATATTTAATAATGATGATGTATAAAGAATGAGATATAAAATAATAAACAAATTGTTGTAAGAACAAAATAACAATAAATAATCGCGTTACAAACACAAATAAACGAAATATTTATAACTAATTAAAAAGATTTAAATAAACTAAATGCCTCCGTTCTTAATAAAAATTCAGAAAAGGCAAATCTTTAACATCCTAAGCAAAACGGTAATACTAGGAATATAGTCCACGTAAGTTAAGTTTGATAATGACTGGAACAAATCTTAATAGACCCAACTGAAGATATTTCTATCAACAACTTTAGATGGACACTGGCAATTAAGTCATAATGATATTAAATAAATTAAACCTATATGTTTCGTTTGATGTGATATGAAATGCATTTTGAAATCACTAGGAAAACACAATAATCATTAAAATAGAATACATTGTAAAAACATTTATTAAAATAAGTGAAGATTTAAACCTTATGAACTTGTAGAAAGTATTGCAGTTAATGATAACCAGTAACTAGAAAACAACTAAAAATGATTATGTCTCGAATTAAAACAAATTCGACTATCTGATACTAGTTGTATTTAAAAAATGTCAAATTTTGATATATTATAAAACATTGTATTGAATTTACTTGGGATTTTAACATACAGAATAATAAATTGTTCCGGAGGACTTTGTCAATTTGTCAATTTAAATTAGGCACACTCATTACATTTTCTTTGACAGTGTAATACATAAAAGACACATATTTAAACTTGCTATGAGAATACACATTTAAATCATACATGTTTAAAATGCAGATAATACTATTAAAATCATAGTACTTACTTTTGTCTGATGTTTCTAAACCAACTTCCCTTGTTTGAGTGTAACTTAAATCCAGTCGCAAGCCTTTCCGATCCAGAATTACAAGCAAAATGTTGCTGTTTGTTTATATCTTTTTATTCAAGCATTTATTTGCTTAAATATTCCACTAGTAAACAACATTAGTTCCATTTAAAGTTATGATATATTTTTCATCATAAACTTTTGTAACGTTATTGCTATAACATTTGGTAAATCCAAGGTGTTAATAGAAGAGTAAAATATATTCACTCTCTTTATTAATAAACAATATTTATTAATCCTTTTTATATATATCCTTGTCATGTATTTGGTATATTCAAACATTAAAATTATATTTATTAAATCACTCTGTACAGAACCGCACTCTCTCAAAAATCTAACTCAACTGATTTCCATTCACTGGCTTGTGAGTATATATATATTTACTATATAGTACAACTCGTATCGGGAAACACCCTACGTCATCGCAAGCTATGAATTACGTCACTCCACATACTGTCTCTAAAAAGAGTAAGTAACGAGTTTTTTGATTGGATGGCAAACCTGTTTCTAAATTTAACCGATAGAGTTTGTTGGAGCAAGAACGCGTCAAAGTGCGAATGTCTGCGGATTACGCTAGTCGAGTGTCTGACGCAAGAGAATGGCACATCGATACTAAAAATAGATGCTGGAAGCAGAGAATTAGCACATCATAAAAGAAGAGAAAATATCGGTATTGGAATAATTAGGTCACATCAAACGAGAATGGGATTGGATCGATTGAAAATCTAAAGGATTATGCCAGTGGGAGAGTAAACAGTATAGAAGTGAAACGCGGTATGGAAATGAAATGGATTTTAGTTAAATGGTGAAAATAATACGAAAATATATTCTTGTGTTCGGGGGTGTGTAATTGTTTTTTCTTTTTTATTTCTATTAGCTGTTTCTATATTTGTTAACTATTGTATGCATGCAATGATATCTACAAACATGACAATATGCACGTTTTATTAAAATATAATATAATTGTTAATTTGTTGATTTTATGAACAGAAAATGTTGCAAGTTGCATCGATTATTATTTTGTTAAAAATTGTATGAATAAAATTATGCAAAGTTTAATACTGTCTCAGTTGTTCATTGGAGGCAGTCAAATAGAAATATTTGGCGGTATGTTATGTATATATACATATACATTGACATATATAACGATTGATCGTTTGGATACGACTTTGTGTCACAAAGAATATAGAAAAAGCTACAACCTTTTTGCATTAAGCATGAAACATTTTTTTTGTCTATTCTCCTGTATAATGCGTTCAAATATACTGTAAATGTTCTGTACACACATGATGTCAAATATAATATAAGTTTGGCAAGTTTGTTTGTTTAAAATCATTTCAATTTCTAGGATGTCTTTTTTGGTATTTTGAATAAGATTGTCATTGCAATAATGTTTACATGCATTAAATTATGATGGTTATTAAAGTATTTTGTACAAATTGGTTCCCCCTCTCTCTCCTTTTATTATGTTCTTCATGCATGATTAAGCAGATTTGCATATCACCTTAAAAGTTATGCAAGGACTTTGGTATATAAATTGATCCTATAACATTTGCATTGTATTTTGTTTTTGTTCATTAATTATGGACATGAATTATGTAGCAGATATTGCCCTGTTTGTAAACATTGATCATTGACAACATGAACTCTTGCAACTTCTTTTCATTCACGCATTGAGGTCATTTAACACAATGAATAGATCCTACAACTCTTTTAGTAAAGTTTGTTGTTTTTGCCTTTTTTTTAACATTGGACATTATTAAAAGATCCGTTACTGAATTATTGATCTAAAATGCTATAGGATTGAGCTGTTATATAACTTAACAGCTCAATTTATGTTGAATTAATTCCTCCTCAGTTATACCCAACGAATCAATGCTTATAAAAGCATTATTAACATCATTTAAAATGGCATCAGGATCTTTAATGTATAAATCGTCACCTTCGTGCAGTAACGGGTTAAGTTCTTCTAAATTTAATAGGAGTTAACTAGTTATTGCACTATGATGACTAAATGTCTTATATGTCTTCAAAAGAGCATTTTTGTCAATTTCAGTAGTGTTTTGAATAAGGCATGATCTATCTTAATTTCTCTTTAAATCTAATGCTTACTTATTAAAGACCTTTTATTTCAGTATTTCATTATGCTCATAAACAGTATGCCTACCTGAAATTTAAGTGAATTCAACATTGCATTATTTAAATAGTATTTTAGAAGTGTGTTTTCGTTATGCGTGACTTGGGTTGTATACTGAAAATCCTTACATGTAATGTATTCTCCTTGAATACTTTAGTTTCACTCATTCTACGGTTAAATATGAAATACATACTCAAGCCTTCATTGTTATGACCTTACACATCCATCATATCTCTTATGTGATGTTATTTCCTTATGGCTGGGTCTACAAGGTAAACGTATTAAAATACACAAAATTCGCTTGCGGCAATCAGCCTTAAGCAATTCAAGCTGTTCAGAGTGTCGTTGAACATGGTCCAACACTAATATCAAAAGGTTGAAGCTGATTGAAATGTTAAATATGATTGGTCTTTTAAACTGTAATTGACTTTTAGATATATTATAACATCTTGACCTCAAAGTGTTAAACTGGTTAAACTTGTCACCATTTAACCTCAATGATATGAACGATTCATGTATTATTCGCCGTAATATGGAATGGCAGATAATCATATTCGATTATTATTGACAATTATTATGAATTTATATGTATTAGTAAAAAGATGTTGTATAACATATACATTGATATTGATTTAATCTTGATAGATATTATTTAGAGAATGGATGGGTGGGATCTTTTCCTTTTCGGATGGGTGAATGGGAGGTAGGGAGCTCTGGGTCAAGATAAATATAACATACACACTTCAATTAAATAGTATTAATTCCAAATTAACAGTACTAATGCAACAATCAACGACAAAATCCCTTTCGGTACATCGACTGTACACATCAAATAACAATTTGTCAACATTTATTTACATAAAAATTGTTTTACGGTATTGTTTATCCCATGCTTTTATCAAATGATATGGCATACACTCATAAATATAAACTGTTATTCACTTATTGTGGAAATTTAAGCCACCTACATACGTACATTTTTACCTAGCTAATAATAATGGTTAACCATTTAAATTCTCATCTGACTCCTAGACAAAATAACAATTAAAACAAATATAACACGACTTGGTTTGTTATCATTTGAAAAGACGATTACACCTACATGTGATATTTCTTGAAAACATCTATGAATGAAATGTATTGATTTAAGAATTAAAAATAATGTTTGTTAGGTATGGTCAAAACATCTGGTGAGAAGAAGATGTTTATTTATCTAATTTTAAACGCCTGTTAATCATAATAATAAATTATATGTATTACGAAACATTAAGGATCAGCATTTAGTATTATAGTAAGCGATACCAAAATGTTATAAATTGTGTTATATTTTGCAATTGTATAACATATATTTTTTGCTATTATGCAATCATTTTGGAATAAATTTAGAACAAGAATTATTGAAAACGTCATTTTTACAGTAATAATTTATTCAAATATGCTAATTTGGGTATGGTTATTATTATTAATCATATTCGTTTCTTGGATTTCATGAAAAAGATTATTTAAAACATATGATAATTAAATATCTGAAAATAAATATTCTGGGCAAAGGGCAAATCGATCCATCGGAAGAAAAGGAAATTAAGATTTAAAACTTGAAAAGTGAAGCTTCAGTTTTATTAACTTATAATGTGTTTATTATAAATAAGCATCTAGAGAAACATCTGTTAAGTCCTGCTGACAAATCAATGATTCCGAACTTTATAAAAATAAAAAATAAGAAAATTATATGATATGATTTCATCTATTGATATATGGTTTGTGTTTTGGACCTGGTAATGCAACAGGAAATCTTAAGGAATACACAACGGCATGCAGAATCAGTTTCAATACGGCACGGGTAAATGATATCTACGCTTAACGCCCTCTGGAACCGGGCACAAAATTACGTAATGGGCGCATGAATCTTTTTATATTATATTCATATTCTATTTGGAAGAAGCTTAATTATCTTAGATATTAGAATGTTTTAAAAAGCATGTAAGGATAGAAGCCTTTTGGGTTTTTCAAAATTCGACATTTAAGGTGCATGCCTCCAGATAAGCCAAAATATTTCAATAACATCAAACCCGAGAAAATGTACTAAGATTTTAGGACATGTAAAAAAGATTCCAATTTAAGTAATAACTACATGTTATATGCGATCAATGATTGATTTTTCAGTATTTATAACCATATTTCTACTGCGTTTCCGACACAGTTAAGGTTATTTTTGAATATTTTACCTCATTTAAGATTTTTACGTGGTTGTGAGTGATGTTTGTAATTTGTAAATTGCTTCCTTTTGGTTACTTCATAATATTTTACATTTAAATACATTTGCAAAATTTTCTGGAGGGTAGTTGCTTTATATATCGAACCAAAATGCTAATAGTAATAAAAAAGCATACAATAAAGTAAAAGATTCAGAAGCATTTAAGTATTTGGGCTAGGTAACAATAAGCAATAACTTTATTATTTATGTTACATTCGCTTTTGTTACCATTTGTATAAACTAAAAGATCTGTTAATTAATAATAACAGGTACTTTTCTTAACCGATATTTTTTTCTAATATATATATAATTTCAACGCTTGATGTTGTTGTATGAAGAACAATACTACAACAAAATTAATATTTAACTGTTTTTACATCGGTGAATTTCTCAGCTCTTAGCAAAATAAGCAAACAAGTCAATCCACTAAATGAAATTTTGGTCACACAGGAATTTATATGTAAATATATGAAGGCAAGGAAAAATAAACAGATAAAAATCGCAAACCCGGATAAAATAAGTGTGTTTATGAGATATTATATAAAATGCTGCATCTCTTTTGCACCCTAGCACCAGTGTAAGTGCTATAACATTTGTAATAAAAGCATTGTATAGAAGGACCAGAAGAACTAGAAGGAACAGAAATAGAGATAAAAACAACGGTGCAGCTAGAGTAGTATATAGAATTACAGCTGCCATACAGTTCTTAACAACTGTTGTTGTATGAAGATCAGCAGGTGCAACACTCGGTAGTCTGTCAAAATAGACAAAAAATGCACGAAACACAACATTTAAAGATGATAACTGTTGATGATGACAATATCTAAATGCCCGAAGATAATATAAAATCATTTTGTCTTAAAAACCTGGTTTAAACATATTTGTTTAAGTTCGATTGTGAAACAAGTTCTTGCAACTTATATTAATCCCTTTCGAGTCGGTTACCAGGAACCAACTAGTAATGGTGTCTTAAAACCCTTTCAACTGCTAACGATGTCCATTCAAGAAAAACTATTGAAGATACTATATGACATGTTGGCCTTAAAACATGGGAAACCTACAACAAGCACGTTAGAAAATTATAAGATAAGATGTATGTAAATATACTTTTAAAAATGATATTTGGAAAACATACAACCGGTTATACTACCAATTATCTGCGACATAAATCATCTGTCTAATAAAAAGCTTATTTATATAAATCAATGACCCGCATGTTTGGTCAGTTCTATCCAGAAGAAATAATATAATTAAATTAAATGTGTATTATTAATATTATTAAACTTTCTAGAGGTGTAATAGGTATTGAAAATTGTAATGCAGAATTTTAGAATGTCAAATATGGTATTTTTTCATATATTGTCATTTAATGTATTATTTGTTTGTTCCCTTGATATACAGAGTACAGAATAAAACCTTTTAAGACCCATCAAATTAACTTTAACTTTACTTATACATTAATAATAAAAGTAAAAGGTATGTACTTTCTAGCATGTATATTTGAAAGATAACAAAAGACAAATTATTATATAAATCTGAAACAAATCAAAATTTATTTAAATAGGTTACAACACAACTTCTGTTGACTGCTATTGCCTTTTGTGAACATTGTGCTATTCAAATCAAAAATGAAACATGCAGAATGTGGTAAAAACAACGGTGTGTAGAAACGCAAACATTTTTAATCATTGTTATTTCTAAGCTTAAATAAATTTGTCACAACATTAGACAAAGAGGTAGAGATCTTATACAAGACTTGTATATATTCTAGGTAGTCACAAATTCATTATTATTCTAAAGAACCAACCCACGCGAACTTCATGATTGTAAAACTGTCAATGTTAAATGTTTTGTACAAAAGGTCATTTTTGTCTTACGAAGAGAAGTTTATGACTAAAAGCTGTCAAACATCTTAAAGTCAAATAATTTAAAAGCACAAATATCTGATGATTGCCGTCATTTGAACAGATATGAATTCATGAATTGATAAGTGTATTCAAGATAGGGATGTACTCAGAATATAAAATATATTTTTTTATGATTCCGACCTCTACAAATGTTTTAACATTTGTATTTTACCCCGTGTATGTTTGTGTATAAAGGTTATTGGAAACCTTTGGTTACTTTGCACATTAGATACCAAGGATTGTTGAGACTTGTAGATCTTTTACCCCTTTTACAAAGATGTAGTATGTTTAGTTATTAAAAATGTTAATACAAAATCTGTTAAAAGGGAGATCCTTCGGAAGCAACGAAAGCAACACAATTAAATGAACATTGCAGAATTGTTTGATTAAATATGTTCTTGAGATATAATGTAAAATTGCAACGTATCTCATACCCCCTAGAACCGGCCGGCTTAAGACGTACCCAATCTTAAACACTAAATTTACTGGAATTTTAACGATCCCTAAGAATCAGAATCATTCACTTTTAAACGACAACATAGCAGTATTAATAATAATTTAAAACACATGAGTTATTTTAAACAGTTTACTGCCAGAACATTGACATATCATATGAAACCTAACTTTTATGGAAAAAAATAAATGACAAAAAAATAGTTTTATTTCAACTTAAAGACTAATGAATGATAAGAAAATTCATGTTTTTAAACAAAAATATTAAATAAAATGAAATGACTCGTTACTGATATACCAGTCGTGTAGACTATTAGTGGGAAGGGAATATACCAGCCTTGAAGGAAGCGTATCTACATTAACTGAATGTAGAATAATTGATCTAGTTCACTGGCAGTTTTTATTATTTTTAAAATGTTTCAAGCTGTAGTATCTGATTAGAAAAAAATAAATTGAAAATAATACTTTAGAAAAACCTGTATACAAAAGGTGTTTGGTATATTTCCTTTAAACCGAATAGCCAATTTACAAAACGAATGTTAAAGAGTCATAAAACTAAAAAATAGCAACATGATATTTTGATGAGGAAAATTATAATTATTTTGTTTATGTAAAATATTTTATTGTTTAATATTAGCGACCTTCCATATTACATCTCTTTTCGAGAGATGACCATTTGATTATGGAATCAACATAATTTTACAAAAGCATTATATAAGATATAGCTTTACAACTTTTTTGTGTTGTTTTTTTCTCGAATAAAAAACAAAACATTATTAATAGTTAATATATATATTAGCTATTAATAGTTGATATATATAAAAGTATGACTATCTTATACGTCTTGTAGTTAATACTATTCCATTAATTAAACTCCACAAGAAGTGTATAAATAATCAAAAAGGTCAGGAAATGTAGATGTGCAATAAGTTAGGTCTGACAAAGTTTTAGAATCTGAAATCTATTATATATTTCTTAGATGCAAAGTGGCTGTCAAACTTCTTCTTAGGTGAAATATCAGAATGAATTAATCAATTATAAAATGTAACACAAACAAAAAACGTTTGCGCGATTACTTTCCTAAATAAAGAGCATTTGATCGGCTTTAACTTGGTGATATGAAGCAATTTTGAAGAACAAATTAGGAAACTTAGTCAAACAATGAGTGATGAATGTACTCATTTTAATAAAAGAAATTATAGATAATGAATTTACCTCTTCATCTTTTAGTACAGGTTAAATCATTAATGTTCACCACACCCGAAATCTTTTCATACTTTTTCCTCCAATTTTTGTAAATTTAGACATTTAAATTGATTAAAAAAAGATTAATTTGTCATTACACAAGTACACTACATTTTGTTTTGGACTTACATCTGTCCAATACGACAGACCATAAATGTTGAAAAAATGAAGGGTTAATGCGAAGGTCGTGTCATCAAAAAAACCAAACCAGACACTTGTGTTTATTATTTTTTCCATTTATGATCTATCGCGTAATTAGTTTACACCAACACGCTACAAGTTATGATATTACATTTTTATTTCGTGTAAAAAAACATGGGTTTTCGACAAAAGTGAGGAAGAAAAAACATCGGTAAAAAGTTACCATTTCATAATGAGTAAGGTTGTCAAGTCCTCAGTATAGTGAGGACAAACAAGTGGGACACATGAGAACATACACTTATACACTTCAAAGATTGATTTTGTTGTTGTGGTCTGCAGAAATTATAGAGCGAAACCAGCCTACGTTGCTTTGAGTTATTCTTATACTAAGGTTCCATGATGAGCAGTAGACACCTTCAAATTGGTTACAAAACATAAACATTGATTTTCTTACTGCCTGAATATGAATCTGTAGTACAAATCAGCTTTGACCTAGTCTTCCATGGCCTATTGAA
The DNA here is from genome assembly GCF_026571515.1 of Ruditapes philippinarum. Taxonomy (NCBI): domain Eukaryota; kingdom Metazoa; phylum Mollusca; class Bivalvia; order Venerida; family Veneridae; genus Ruditapes; species Ruditapes philippinarum. The sequence goes on from NW_026857830.1 coordinate 158,261, forward strand.
TCCATACTAAACAATTCACTAAGCAATCATCGGTTCTTTAACCAGGCCAAAAGAAAACAATCCGGGCCTTTCACCCATTCTTTCAATGGGTTTGATTTTATAAAACGCCATTTTGTTTGATAAAAGAATCTTATTCAGTTAGCCTAGAATAGTATTGTAGTGGTGTTTTCGGGTACCAAGTCCTATCCGAAATGACGCATAAATGGCCGCATTGGGACACTCCTATTCTAGTTTAAACTGGAAATTAGCCGTATGACCACATATGACCTTGATGGTATCGATGTAGCAAACAAAATAAACAAGTTCTATTTTACGGAAAGCAACAATCTACTTTTCCAATGCTGCCTGCTCAAAAACCAATATTACGTTCTTAGAACAGTCTATTTTTAGAACATCTATTATTAGACATTCTATGGAGTATAGCAGATGATCAGCACGAATTTAAGACGAAGTGACGCACTAACCACTACGAGTAGGAGCAGGTGCGAGTTTGTGTGCTAATAATTATGTGACGTCCTTATCAGAAAAGTGATATCATAGATGTTGAAAAAGCGTAACATTTTGTATTTTGAAGGCTTCACTTTGATCGATTACTGCCAGTCTCAGCTTACAAATTCATAGTGTTGAATTTACGTAAATATTTCATTCATTAATACAAACGTATGAATTTGTAACAAACAATGTGTTAGATGTACGAATGCATGACGTCAGTTTTAATTATTGAATGAGTAGAAACCTTATATTTACCTATATCATTTGAAATCACTGGTGCACTTTTAATGGGCAAGTTGTATTTTTTTTAAAGAAATAAAAACATGAAATGTCTTTTTTTAATGTGATGATCCAGATTGTAATTATATCTTACACCATACTTTTATCTAGAAAAACATAAACATTTGTTAAAAGTCTTGATATCAGGAATGATTCTGATTTTCCTTACATTACCTGTTCCAGATGTATGACTGTGAAAATAGATGCAATATTATTTGAATTATTATGGCAACGTTCGACCAAACTTAAAAAAACACAACAAACAAAGTAAAAGAACATTTTGAAGGTGGTTTCTAAATAGTTAAGTTAGAGGCATTAATCAACTGAATAAAACTATCATGGATTATGTAAAGGAAAAATGTAGAATTCCAAATAACTGGAAAAAATATAAAGAATTCCATCAGTAGATTTTGAGAAAGACTGGCAAATAATTAAAAATATTTATTCAGGATGCCTCAGATTAATTAAGTTTATATTAAAAATAAAATTCATTGTAAGTGCTAATTTGGATGCTCTCAACCCTTCAGCATCTAATGTGGACAAATTAAAATACTTATAATACAAACATATTCTGGTTAAAAAGAAAGGAAGAAAAAGGAAAGAAAATTAGAAAGAAAGAAAGAAAGAAAGAAAGGAAGAAAGAAAGAAAGAAATAAAGAAAGAAAAAGAAATCCTTGATTGTGAAAAATTCAAAACAAACAAATAAGCCGACTAAATAAACTAAATGCATAATAGAACTATAGTGGCATATTCGAATTATGTTGACGGTTAGCAACATATGAAAAAAATTGTTTTGGAATATAAAATGTTTGCCGTTATAGAATGATAAGATATAATTATGACAACACTCGTAGATATATATTATTAGATAGTTCTTTCATTGCCCAACAAAACACCGCTTTTAAAAGAATAAATGTATAACATTGATGGTTCCATGGCCCCAGCTCTGAATGCTGCTGCATGTTAGATTGAAGACCTTCATTTTTTTATTTTAACTGTTTGGTGCATTTTGGTGATATGTAAGGTTGCAAAGTATTTCCAAATGACATTTAAGATGTGTGAATACATTTAAACAAAAATGACAAAAAAGTCAGTAAACCAACAACCAACAACTTTCCAAATAAAAGTCAAATGGAACGTGCGTTTGAGCTGCTCTTTCTCTTTTATTAAATCCACATTAAATGATATATTTATATATCAACCAAATAACAACTCATTTTACAGGCATTTAAGCCTCAACACCAAAAGCTAGTAGAAGAGGCAGACCGATCCTTTCATATTTGGTATTATTATAACATACGCGGTATTACCCAATTGTAAATAATTTATTACATTATATATAAACATGAATAATGTTAAAGATAAATAAATCAATACATTCCATATTGAAACAAAACCAGTGCAACATATGTTATTACCCACTCTTACGAGTAACAGTTGATCAGACCGTTTTTGTAAACCCACCAAATATTCAAACATCATTAATGTTTTTTAAAATACTCCTTAATTAACCTTTATCTTAGCCTTGGTTCCAGTTTGATGCCTTGACAAACAACTATCATCACTTACAATTTGCACTTTGTCTGATAAGAATTTTGTCAAAACTTGTACACATCACTGTTGTTCATTTGCTTTCAGAAACTCGGATTCTCAAAAGATGTCATCTTGCATATCAATTACATATACTCTCTCATACAATACGTTTTAATGTATCTGAGCATATGATATTTCTACCCTTATCCAACCGCTTGGACAATACTAGTACCTAAATCATTTAACACTATATAACTATCACATAGTGGGATGGGAACTGTGTGTGATCGCCTAACGCAGCATAAACGGAAATATTGCAGGTTCCTGATTGTAGACGTCGTAATTAATCCTCCAATTTATTATTTGATTAAAATGTTTCAACATGTGTATTTCAGACAGATTACTCTCATAATACACATATAATTAAATACATTTGGCGCTGATAAAACAGTTTACACAAACTATCGTTGCTTATAGTTGCGATATTTGAAGAAATATTGAGTACTTTAAATGTTGACTTTCTCCGGTCTACTGGTCCACGGTATTTCAAACTACATGTACTCTCATCTGTGTATGTTCTGTCTATGTTCTGTGTAACATCTGTTATAACTCTATCAAATGATAATTTGTCAGTACATAAAGTCAACTTGAATAATGTCAAACAATGCTTACTTTGTTTCAGAATGGTGCGTTATGTAGTGTATCTCTTATATACAGGATAAATTCAAAAATAAAATTAAACTATTTTGAGTCCCTCCTTAGGTATACACCCTTTACAACAAACAGTTTGTCAAATGAAATATCATATTTGCTCAATTTTGTTACTCTGTGTTTGAAAGCAATTCAAATATTTATGAAATGCAGAATAGAAAAGATCCAACATATTTCGCTTTCATAATATAAATTAATCTCAAATGGAACAAAACCAACAAACCATTCTTTAAGAATTAGACAAAAGTAACATAAAACTAAGATAAAGTACATGATGACCTTAAAATTATGTAGAAGCTGTAAAACATTGCCCATTGTTTCATCTCAATGCTAGATCTATAACATTTATATGGCCATTCGGGATCATTGTTTCAAACACGTTTAGTGTTGAAGATTGAATACTGCTAAAGCCGGTGCTTGGGGGTGGGGGGCTTGATATAAATCCCCATTCTGTCTGTCTCTCTGTCTACTCTCTCATCATGAACTGATTCAATCAAACAAATTTCTGCAATTTGACCTTTTTGATTTCGTTGTCCTTGAGGGATCTTCACTTTCCCAGTATATTTAATTTAAACAATGGTACGATCATACGATAATATCCGATATTGAGAACAGAATACATTTTGAAATAGAAAGATATCAAAATTAGTTATTAAAGTAATGAAATTCCATGTAAACATGCAAGAAATTGTTGTTTTTTATCACCCCTCCTAATCCGCCTTCGTATATTATACATATACAAACAACTATAAACAATTTAATAAAACAGAATATCACGTTTGAGACGACCACCACGTATCAACAAGCAAACCTTTCTAAAAAAAGAATAATATTATATAAAATACCTGTGGGGAAAATTGTGATGTTTATAATATTGTATCATCTCATCACAAAGTACTATGACCATTTTAATGCTATAATAAACAAAGTGGTTTTTCTATATTAGTCTCGGGATCTTAAAATAGATTTTCCGATCTATTCTTGCCATTCCTCCCCCATCTAGTATAGTTGTTTACTCATAACAGCCTCAATGTCAGCGCAGCTATTATCCATTCTGTATGACAAGAACGTTATTGGATTTTCTCTCTATCTTATATGGCACATTACGTGGATTGACAAGGCTGTGACGTCACTACTGTATGATGTAATAGCAGCGTTCTCTCTCACGCCAATCGATATGTTTTCTCTCAATGGATAGAGGATGAACAACCTCCCGCTGTTAGAAACTCCTTATACAGAGATATAATCGGATCACATATTGTGGGAGTAATTACATACAAATCATGTGGCTACAACGCTTGTTTATTTAATATTTACATCTTCACTATATGGGGACTTTTTTCCGCGTGCATATTTAGACAAAAGTTTCAAAAGAGTTCCATGATACTAAAATGATCTATTTTCAGAGGAAAACAATAAAATTTATCGGATTTCTCCATTAATAGTGTATTTAACTAAACTATATATAAAAATAGGAATATTGTTCGAGCATTAAACGTGGGTGTAATTGCGATATTTAATAATAAAAGTTAATGAAACAAAATTGAGCCTATGATTGTTGCTAATTAATATTTGTGGTAGTATTAAAATATATATGTTTTACCACTGAATAAAATAATGGTACAGATTCTTTCACTGCTACGTGACATGTGAAGCATATGCAAGCAAAAGCATCCACACCTAAACACGATATTCAGGTATGGTGTACCCACGCAAAGCCAAAGTCAGACAAGTGTCCTTATATAATTTTATCGACTCCATTATCCTCTGTAATCACGATAATCAGAATTAGTCTTTATATAGTTGTTCAGACCTTTCCAATCGGTCGAATTGGTTCTTCCATTTATGTATTATCAAAAGTGAAAATAAATATAGCGCCTTAAATTACTATTTATTCAGTTTCTTCTAGCTCAAAATAATAGGTTTGCCAATGGCATCTTACAACCGTCATGACTTTTAAAGATATTTTGACAATGGGAACGTACACTCTGATATAATGACAATTTATGAAATCTGTTTAAGGACAGATGAGATGAATATTGCAGACTCGGTTAGATTTAAGCTTGCTTTTTAGTGTTAACCATTAAAAGTGATTAAGGACAAATAAAGGGCAATAAAGGAGAAAGAGAAGAGAAGAGAAGCAACGCAAATAGCAAATAGCCAATATGACAATAAGATGCTGAATTAACTACTCAAAAATAAACAAAAGAAAGAAAGAAATAAAGAGTGACATGTAGTACATCGTAACTGTAAGAAGCCGATCATTCAAAGGACTTCCAAGTTTCTTCGCTTGTGGCTGAGGGATTGTTTTAAAATGTTGATCGGGGCATCAGAATTGCAACCACTGTTTAGCCCTGCGTAATTGTAAGATGCAACAAAATTGGTTCGAATTACTGGAGTCAGCACCTTTTAATTCCAGCAGGGGAGCTGGTTTTGTCCACTCGTGTTGCTTTAAGTTTGTAAAACTCGCCGTTAGCTAAAATCATCTTTCCTGTTTCGGTGCCTTATGACTGAAAGTGTGTTGGTAAAACAATTATACAAAATTTCGCGAACTAAGCAACTTTTGTACATGATCGTAAAATTTGTTCCAATTTAACCTACAGTCAATCAAATAAGTATTTTCTTGATATCAGATTGAATCATTTCTATAGGCTAATTACATCTTAACGACTATTGATTAAAATAAATAGGCTTTTATTCCAAAGGATCATGCCATAACATGAAATGTTTTTTTTCTCACAGGTCCATACATTGCGAGACAAGATGGTGTATTTTTGCTAAGAGTCTTTGACGGTGTATCTGTTTTTGATATAAGGTATTTGTGTAAATATGTGTGAGGTTGAATCTCATGACATTAGACATAACATTAGAGCTGTAAGTCATAAGTTGTAAGCTGCTTTTACAAGAAGGTGAACAAAGTCTCATCATGTTCACAGAAATGTTTACAATTCAGAAGACTCACGTTGAGAGAATCCTTAATAAACGTGCTCTTCTACTCCTGTAACGGTACACTATATGTTTCATATACGTCATTTGTCAGGTGGGTTCATCTTGAGGTTACGATACATACAGACAAAGCGCATTAATATGTTCCCGGAACCACATACCTAGACATGCGTTTTATTTATAATTTCGTTTTCTTTAATGAAGTAGGCTTTATTTAAACTGTAAGTAATTGTGTATCTTATATCTTTATTTTTGTATATAATTATACAGAAATAGACGTGGTCCTTTATTTGGGTTACTTTATTCCTACTTATTTTGCTATATTTTGCTTATTAAGCCTTTTCATCAATCATGAAATGGTTATTCATAAATTATAAAAATTCATAAGAAGTAGTTCGGCGTTTATTTTGTATAACATATTATAACTTTTTAATTAAATACTTATGTTTCTTGTAAATGTGAAATTGGCCAAAAGAAGAAACCCTCCATGTCGCCTTAAACAGCAAAATTGAAAGCTATCGACCGAGCTCCCTAGCACCGACTTAAGCAGAAATTACATCACAATATTGGCAACATTTGAACATACGTGGAAAACATTGATACGTTTTTATAATCTTATCTGATTAATACATAATATCAATCTAAGCTAAGAAATTATGTGGAACATAGATATAGAAACATAGAAAAGAGAAAAACAGAATCCCTAAAGAAAGCCCAACACGGTAATATTGAAAATGTTGCAGGCTCGGCTTGATTGAGCCTATTAATGGACAATATTGGAAAGTGCAAGCTCATTCCACGCCCCTAAGCCACATTTGTCCCGAAGTCATATATGTCCTTAGGTTACATATGTACTTGGTTACCTATTGAAAAAGATTTGATCTGTTTGCTGTCAACAATTTGTGTTCAAAATTCATACCAGTTATGTTTCTCATTATATACAAACAATTTCTTGCCAGTCATGCTCACAGACATGACATTCGATTTTGTAAAGAACCATACCTTAGGTATTCATAAGGTAAAATTACAGGTTTGGGATTAAATCTTTCTTTATATATATATAGATTTCATATGTTGCACGTACTGCATCTTTACCAGTGTTGTGGATCATTTATAAGATGCTAATATTGATTTAATACCTAAAATAAGTTCTTAAGTTCATTGTGACAGTGGTATAAAAAAGTAATTTATATACGGTAATATCTTTGTTTTAGTTTTTGAAAACTCCAATGAGTAATGCTAGATTTTTTTGTACATGTTATGTTTAAAGTCAACTTTATACAGTAAAGTATGTAATACGTAACTCAGTAAAAATTTCAGAACATGTAAATTAATTACACTACAGAGTTCATATTGTAATATCTATTCATTAAAATTGTGTGATATATTTATATTATTTTATATTCTTGTATTGTCTTATGTTTTACCTAATATATTGAATAGTTGTCTTTTCTGTTTATTATTGATATGATAATCAACCTTAATTAAGAAAAGAACACATATGTTTCTAAGGCACATTATGCCTCAGAAAAGATCATTTTGCTTCTATAGAAAGGAAAAACATGAGTTTTATAACGTTTGAATATTTTAGGGCATCGCCTGAAGAAAGAGTATCAAAGTATCAAAATGTGAACAAATTAGTATTTTATCTGCCATAAAAAATAAATCACTTTTACAGTAATGTTTGACAAAAAACAACAAAAGCAAAAGATGGTTCATGTGTATTTGTTTGAAAATGACTAAAGGACACCAAAAATAAAATATTTTGTTGTGATCTACATTGAGAATTTTCTTTATAATTGCACACGCAAATTTGTATTTTTTCCTAATTTTTTTTCAATATCAACCGTTGGTCAATTACAAATAATTATGACAGTCAATGTTCAAAAATACACAGTCAATTGGCTCAACTTGACAATGGAAATTGACATAATGTCACTTTAAACAAAATACAACAACAACATTTTACCAGAGTAAACTAACTGAAGGGTACAAAACTGTAACAGTCGGTCTGCAACCGATAGCATATGTATTAGTGCATTGATGAATTATTATAGAATTTTAAACAAATCAAATGAAGAAAAATTGTGTGTATTACTAAATGACAATTTTCGTAAAAAGAGGATAATGCATTTCCCAAACCATAGCTTAATCTACCAAAATAATCGTTTGGATATTTTGTTCAAGGAAAATTTATTCTGTTTTATATACATGCATAGTCCACGTGCGTAACGTAACATATGTACTTTTTTGCTAAAAAAATCATCATATATCAGTAAAGAATATGGAAAAGGTAAGATTTTTACAGTGTTTTTTTCTCTTTTTTTATTTTAGAATTACAAAACTGTTGATCTTATTTCTCATTATTTGAAAATCCATATCGGCATACAGCTAGTAGCCAAAGAAGTATTTCATTCAAAATTCGGAGCAGCGTTTGTTATTTGTTTTTTCAGATGTATCTTTAGTGATTCCAAAAGGAAAAAAAAGGTCACAAAGCTCGCGGAATAACATTGCTAAGTTAAAGTATGATTCATAAAAATATTCTCTAAATTTCCAAAAGTGTACAGATATCTACAATAGATGTAATGTCAATCAACTCACCTTTATAGCATCCAAATTTAATCCTTTGTAGAGCGTGTATACGTTCTTTGGTGCAAGCCATTAGAGCGTCGTCTAAAAACAACATTTTTTTACTGTTTCAATATTTGTATGTTCCTAAAATGATTCTGCTGTGTTGTTTATTGTCAAAGAAAATTTATAAGGTTGTTTCCCAAGAACTTGATAATAACTTAAAAGTACAATCTTTCAACTGTCGTCAAACATTACTTTTAGCAAAGGTTTAGAGAGTTACGCTAACAATCATATTCAATAGTGTTGATTATGATATACGTAGAAAGTGACCTTTTCTTCATTTTAATGAGTTAGAATGCTTATTTCTCTTTCCAAAAAGTCGCATTTTGGTGTACACAATTCTTCCATAATTATGTAATACCCATGAACATGAAACTAATAATACCGGGGTAATTATATATTAGCCTTCCAAAATTCCGTCTGGGGCAACATAAAGCTATAAAAAATGATTATAATCAGGAGTACAAGAAGAGGAGTAGGAGGCAAACTTGTTCTTTAAAAATTTTTTATTGAAAATAGCGTAAGTTTTTAAGTGTTTTTTTTCAGATGCAAAATCGAAGGCATAAATGTTGCTGATGTCGAATCACCATTCATCATTCCAATATCCAACAGTTCGACCAGCAGCAGGAACGTTCAAAGAACATTGAATGCAAAGTTTTTACTAATCGGACATCAGGGTTTACATAAATGTACTTGCTTAAGAAATTAGCATACAAACCCCGTTGTCAAATTTTAATATGTATGTATGATAAACCAAGTCCGCAATTAACACTTTTACATTGGTCTTCTTTCCTGTCCAGGAATCTCCTCCCGTGAAGATTTTATTTTGCTCAAGAGATAGTCAAATATGTAACTTATATGTCAACATAACCATCCATTTGTTTCTATGTAACAAGAGAGACATAGAGTAGGAATATGCAATGTATATGCTATATAAAAAGCAAGTATGCCATTGTCGGTTGCTGTTGATGTTTCAATAGACAAAGATATTTTGCAGACTCCATTGTGAAGAGCTCACCAGGAATTGGAGTGGCACTGGCGGTAACTGATTCTATAACAAAAGTATATTTCACGACCAATTTAGGGGGTAGTTCAATACATAAATCATTTCTCTGGCCCTTTGACTGCTGGCGGGAACTACTTCTACGCATGAGACCGTATCAGACTAAGCAATTCAAAATAAGATATTTGAATTTACGCCAATGTCTTAAATACTAATAAAATCAGTATATTTCACGACCAATTTAGGGGGTAGTTCAATACATATATCATTTCCTTAACCCTTTGGCTGCTGGCGGGAACTACTTCTACGCATGAGACCGTATCAGACTAAGCAATTCAAAATAAGATATTTTTGATAACAGCTGGCACATCTGTACCATCTAATTTTGTTCTTCACTGTTCGCTGTTAGGTAAAAAGTTACCTTTAATTTTTCTTAAAACGATGAATGTATTTGTCCAGATTATCAAACTATTTAACAGAAAATGTATGTAGATATTTTGATAAATATATATATCATTTATATTAGTGAATAATGCAGTTAAAGTGGTAATAAAGTATTAAACAGTTTTCGGAAATATGCTATGTAAAACATTGACTGTAAAAGAAAAGAAAACGCAAAATTAAAAAATCATAAAAATAGGTATTAATAACAACAGGGTTTCAAGGTACGTTTCAAAGGTATATATCGTATTTCAAAATGTATTGGCAATCGGCATGAGAAATAGCTTTGGCCATATTACCATGACCATAGATGGCAAAGACATAATAACAACGTCATACGATTATTTAGGCACATACATTCTTAAATGAAGCTATATGTTTCTTTACAAATAATAATGTCTTATACACACAACATACACATTTCTGTGAAATGTTCTCCTGTTTCTGTATCAGGGTCTGATTCTTTTCCTGGAGCGTCCTAGGTTGCACCACAAAAATGTAATATTGAAAAAAGCAATATTAACAGTTCTTTACTAGTATTTAGGACAATGCCGCAAATTCAAATGTCTTTTTTTTTTAATTGCTTGTGTGAAGCATTCCGTTTGCTCGCACACTTTCAGAATTTCATGCGAATCACTTTATGTGTCAAAGATTTTTTTGTTTTGGTTTCTTTAGTATTTCTAACGTCAAAAGTTTATTTTGCATAATGAGAATTTTTTATTTAAAAAAAAAACTCAGTCACTTTCCGAGTGCAGAAAATTAAATTTATATGGAACTAGACACCCGTCACAGAAGAGCTATTTCATAAAAATCACGATCTTATGGCCAAACTATAGTGGCGTAGTTTGAACAAACTTCATAATGTATGTATATTTTTTTTCAGTCAAAAATTGCAAAATTCAACATTTTATCAACGGATGATAAATTAACACAGTATGAAAAAGGGTTGCTATGTGAGCTAATTGGTTCCCAGATCATTTTTTATTCACTTGAAAGATAAAAAAGAGCTACTTTAACACGATATAAAGTTGTAAATGTATAATGAATGAATTTTTGTCTGTAAATGACATGGACTTTGACAAAATAAAAAGTCTTAACATATATATACCAACGCCTTCCATTTTACTGTAAACCCATACACGCCAGTACGTTAGAAAGAACGCCTACGCATATGAGGCTTAAGAGAAGATTGAGCTCAAAATCTTTGTTTTAGTTGTTTATTAGTTGTTCTTTTATCGAAAAGGGGTTGCATTTACTGTATTTTGAAACATAATTTGTAGTAAAATGAAGGCGTGGCGTGCTCTTTCGCAGTTGAAAACGCTTCAATAGTTTATACAACAACAACGTGTTCCAACGCTGTTTAATTTAGTTTTCATTTCCATATTTGCGGTCATTTATTTCTTTTATCTTGTAATAAAAATAATTTCAGTGATATCTTTTAGCGTACAAAATTGGCGCCATGCTTAATGTCAATGTAATGTTTTAGCGTACAAATTTGCGCGGAGCTCACTACTCTTCTTTACTTTTCTGCTCAGTTGTTTTACTATTTTAATCATTTGGCAGCAATGATTTTATTATTGAGCTTTAGTGAATTTTGTAACAGGTAAAGCACACGTCGTTCTATCAGTCAATTGAAATTTCGTATTCTTATTGCTTTTATTTTGCATTTTTTAGTTATTGTGCATTCCCAGGACAATATAAACTTATCACAAAATCTAAGCACTATGTAACAAACCTTATCGACCTTATCGACCAATTCTTCTTAAAATTGTCACTATAAATATGATGAATTATTTTGTCTACATGAAAAAGTCCTTTTAAAGGAAAATTATTCCTCAGAAACGAATAAATATTTCCATTTTAAGAAAAGGCAAATATGAGTTTTACTTTAAGTAAAGTATTTTAGAGTGAGAAGGAAGGTGTGCTAAATGTGAAATTATTTGTCGGAATAGTAGCAAAATGTACACATAGTAGATTTTTGACTTCCATACAAAATACTTAAATCACTAATCACTAATTGTACTAATTGCCAAAATGCGCCAGTTCAGGTAATTGGCCAATTAGTAACTTTCTGGAAACTAAACTAAGACAAGACACCAAAAAAGGTTTTAAGAAATATAATAAAAGCATTTCTTGGGGGCATAAAAGGCTTTTTAAAAATCCTGTAACACAATTTTTTTATGGTTTTAAATAATAAATATGATGCTCTAATTAATATTCATCAATATTGTAAATTCCAAAAAGCATTATTTATAAAGATATTACAGAATTTAACATTTCATGTAAATAAAGGGAGGTTATAAAAAATTATTTTCTATAAAGTTTAAGTCAAATATTACAATAAGAAATGAATGCATATATTTTAATGATAACATATAATATGCACAAATATTTGCAGTACATATTTTACATATTCTTCGATGTTTGAAAATTTTTATTTGCATAATGATGTACTGTACATATATATACAAAATTTCACTAAGTGTGGTAAACCACTTTAATCACAGCATACAGGATCTTTAAGATATTTAGCGTGAAAAGTCTTAAACAGAAATTTTTGCATACATTTTTTAGAACCTCATCATTATTGTCAAACATGCCATCAGTTTAGTTTTGGTTGTAGACGGGACCATACAACAATATTGTCCACGAAAATGTTCATTAAACTCATAGCAAAGCTGCAAAATGTTCATTTTTGCATCAATAAGCGACGATGAACTTTCCCATTTCATCTTTGTTTTTAATGTTCCCGTTTCATTTTGTTTTGCATTTTTTAGGGAAACAAAGTTCCGTAGAAAACTTTGAAGAAATCGGTTAATCGATAACGTCAATGGCATAATAATTTCATACGTCATAAAAGTTTTTTTCCTATGTCATATTTTAGACGATATCGATACCTTTCCAAATGTAAAGATGTGTTTAAATTACTTACTGGACTTGAGAAGTCTTACACTTGAGGAAATATTCGTCATCTTTATCAAACTTGTAAATAAATGTTCAATAAACAGAACATTTTCACATTTGTCAATAGCTTAATGAAATGTGCCGACGAAGTGCGAAATTTGTGACGCACATATTGTGAGCACTGTTTAAATGGAAATATACTTAAAAATGGCCTGTTTTTGACATGTAGCATGTACGGTATTACTTTATATATGTAGAAGATAGGAAGAACTACGTCATTGCAGTCTTTTGTTTTCTTATGGAAACGTCATTAAACAGAAAAATGAGACCCTCAAACGTCACCCAAAGACGACAAAAAAATTATAGAATTGTTTGAATTATATGATTCACAGGAAATGATAAGCATGGCAGAATGTTATGCATTTTAACAACGATAACTTTACGCTTTAACCAGTTAATACATGAGAAAAAGATACTGTATGTAATTCAAAAATTGTTAGCATTTTCTAGACATTACCTGTGTTTTATTTAGGATTGCTTGTGTTTGCTATGATATAAGTGTGTTTGTTGTACCAAAGCAGATATCTAATATTATATTTTATATAGGATAAGGAGCAAACTTTGACTAGACTTGGTTTGGTACTTTTCTTCGTATTTAAAGATGCCGCCTTTGCATGTTAAAATGTTATCAATATGATGACGGTATAGGGATACTTTTGCCATCACTTTTATCTGTATACTTTTCGTTTAAAGGTCTTGTATGTTGTAAATTAGGTTGTTACCATAAAGAAGTGAAATTTTATGTATGTATATAACTACGCTCTTAAAACAATTTTCAAACATCGAAGAATACTAGTATATATGATATGTACTGCAAATATGTGTCCACATTATATGTAATCATTAAGATATATGCATTCATTTCTTATTTGAAAAATTTGACCTTATAGAAAATAAATTTCTAATTACCACCCTTTATCCTTTATTAACATGAAATGTAAATTCGGTAATATCTTTACAAATAATGCTTTTTGGAACTTACAATATTGATAAATCTTCATTATATTACATTACATTATATTATATTACATTATATTATATAATATTATATTATATAATATTATATTATATTATATATAATTCTGGATGTGTCCCGATATCTCATATAAAGCAATGAAAAAAATTACCAATGTAAATTCAAGGATTCAAGGCAATAAAAAGTTCAACACATCTCCCTTCGTTGTCCCAACACACCCCCTTCGTTGTCCCAACACACCCCCTTCGTTGTCCCAACACACCCCCTTCGTTGTCCCAACACACCCCCATCAATTATCCTAAAGGACCAGAAAATTAGTAGAATATTTGACAACTTTGAAATGTAGTAGCCAAAGTTGATTATACCTGAAATACATACAAATGATGTTTGCTTACTATCAAATGATGCGCAATTAGTTTTCACATAAAACCAATTATACAAATCTTCTCTTTCTTATGCAAATATATATTGTGATAAAAAAAATCTTATCAAATCTGTATTGAAAAAAATCTATCTAATCTATTTGAAACACGGGCAAAGTTTTTGCAACACTGCTCGATATGTGTAATAAGTTTACGCTAATGCAATACCATCCTTATCAAATCCTTCTTCATTATATGATTAATGATATAAAACAGTATTTCTAATTTATCGCATGCAAATTATATATTTCAAAAATTCTTGAATCATGGTTAATTAAAACATCAGAATTTTAATCATACCTTATGAATACAAATTTAATGAAAAACAAGTTAGTCATGATTGTAAAATGACCTACTTTTGAAGTTATTTTGAAGAATATGCTTATAGGATATCTATTATGAATGTATAAAAATAAATTCATTAAAATTCATGAAGGTCTATAAAATTTAATCATAATGAGACGGGACTCCGTACTTAAAATTAGATTCAGCATAGTGTCTCATTCTCGTGCCATTTAATCGGATTGGTCAACGAGAAATTACGTCATAGGGAATCTCCTCAGATTGCATTTCTATTGGCTGATTTTTATGAGTCAGAATTTAATTAGAATATATGACATTGTCATAAACTGTGATAATTACAACATCAGCCATTATTGTCATGAGAGGCATGTGAATGTTACTTCAAATAGACAGGTTCATTAGCATAAGGATAAAAATAACTGCGGTTTTTTTTCACTCACCGCAAAATGATAGATGCATAAACTTTGTCATTGTTTGGTCTGCGTAAATTGTTTAAAATGTGTTTTGCAATTTCAAAAGTTTCGAAAACATAATATAATGACTAATAATTTAATTTTCCGCACGATATTAGGTGGACGAAGCACTTTAAACTTCCCAGTTCTAAAAAACGTGGTAAGAACCTTTTCTTTCATTTGCTAAATTTTGCCAATCATCAGTGTTAATTGCAAATGAGTATGCATAGTAGTTTTTGTATTTCGTTTGCTTAATACAATATCCACTTAACTATATGAAAACAATTACAGTAAAGGCCATATAAATTGTCACCTTAGTGCAATAACGGAATCAGATCCTCTAAATTTAATAGGAGTTAACCAGTTATTGCACTAAGGTGACGATTTGTATATACAAGACTGATAACGCAATATAAAACTGGACAAATAGTCCAATACAAAATCGGTTATCAGTAGCTTTTGTTAAAACCGATTACAAAATAACATATACGTACCTCAAGGAGCATAGTGCCTTGGTATTAAAAACCCAACCCTAAATAAAAGACGGAAATACCCCTACTCCCACAAAATCAATCAACCAGATTACATGTTGTATACAACAGAATTCTCTGGTGTTGGAAGCCCTACAAGTGTTCCCCTTTAGACTATTGCCCAGTTGACAATTTGACACGCCATACAGTATCAACATCATGTCAATCTTTAAATTAAAGTTCTCTCAGTTTTGTATTTTCATAGGGTATCATGGTTGCAGCAGTACATCACCCATCCCGTGTGCAGGAAATTGCATGAATAATCTTCGTCGGTGCCATTTCAAAGACAACACTTTGTGTGTCATTTTAAGTTATCACTCATCAAGATGATTATGTTTCTTTTCCAAATATTAGGCAACATTTCTCTTTATCATATCACCAATACAAACATGAAAATGAGAAATTTAGATGTTACTAAGGGACAAATGCAATTCATTGGCTCATATTGCATCAAAGCATCCGGCTTTTTGCAAGAACACCTGTTCATATGTGCATTTTTGTATCATAATAAAGTAATCCTTTACAAATATCGTGAAAGCGTGATAACTGTTTTTCTTGAATTATATCTATCAAACTACGTGAACTTCTGAAGTGATGATTAATCCCAAATACCTTATTAAAATTAAACTATTTAAATAATTTTATTTGGTCTAGATATGTTAATTTCTGAGTCACATTATTTTCTGTTACAATTTGATGACAATGCAGTAAGTAATCCGTTACTCCGATTGGTCAATGAAGACAAAATGGCGGAGCGCGCGCCTAATTTATCAATGAGGTTTTTGTACTACAACCTTAATTAACATGTTGTGATATAATTTGAACATGACATTAATTGCCATACCGGCAAGTTGATGGAAAATATGAATGAGTGAGTCAGCTGTGATCGTGGGGCATTTACAAGGAAATATTTACATTTTGTTACAATATGAATAATTTTATTTCCACGCGCTGCACGTTATAATGTCATAAATAAAATATCATTAAAGAAATAAATGTTGTTGTCGTTCGAAATTTTCCTTTTTCCGCGCTTTTTGATTATCTGAAGAATCTACACTTGCAAAACAATTAATGGCCAAATTTTACCATTCCCCAACTGAACCCTATTCTAAAAGGGAGACACCTAGAGTCTTAAATTAGAATATTATGCTAATTGGCTGAATACATTTAACAAAAATAGAAATTAAATTTTGTAACATCGATTTTCATTGGGTTCGGTATTAGTCATCGGGTCACGTGACCTTAGGAGTAAATTAAACATTATTATTTTACATTATAACCTGTCATGAATAGATTGTATTTATGGCGTTTGTATGATGGATTGTTTAAATTATATCTTATCGAACTAGGCAAGCAATACGCCACGAGATTATGGCTTACTTAGTGACTCACGTGGAGCATTAGTTGTTGTTGTAGTTTTTGCAGAATTGTTTTTGTGCAAAGACGGTGGAAAAAGTTGACACAGGTTTAAGAGTGATTTAGTTCATTTCTTTCTTAGACAAGTACACGTTGTTTCAAAGGTTACTGGTATAGAAAAGGCGGAACCATATTTAAGATTTTTGCATTTTTGAATTTTTGTTTATGTTACGTGTACACGATGCAATTTCTTCATCTTTTTTACCGCTTGTGTGAACTGACATTTAGAAAAGAGAAAGATATAGACTGTAATTCAGTGCATAGTTGCATTAACTAGGTTATATGCATAGTTAATATGAAAAATTATATAAAAATTGATTATAATTTGAATCTTGCTTTTCTTTTACCACTGGCTGCTCAATTAAATAGTTAACTTTTAAAGTGTTGAGCAACCGTTTAAACACATTATTTAATATGCTTTAATTGTATATACGTTTCAACAGGCTTAAATCCTGTGAGCCGTAACTATTTTGCCAGATAAAATGACATTCAAGAAAGATATTCTTTTACATAGTAATATGCAAGAAATAAAAGCACATATGATTTTTTTATTTGCAACTTTTCATATCTTCTCATATCTTTTTTACTTTATTATTTTTAAAAGATTATTCATTCACCATTTATTCACAATAATATATTGAGCGATTGTTTAGTGAATATTTAAGAATTGTAAAATAACACTATTCTAGAATTATGCGTACCATTTTAATTCAAAACTGTACTTATTTTCCATATCATACATTATATTGTTTCTTATTCTTCTTTCTTAATATCGTTTTTGATTCCGTTTTTTTTTTTTGCTTATTCTTATTCTTTTTAATTCCTTTAGCGTTCCTCATAAAATTCTATATCTATAGTTATTTTCCATCTTGTGTATTATCTCTTTTCTTATTCTTTTTTTATCTTTTTATTCTTTTTTTCTTTCTTATTCTTTCTTGTTCTATCTTATCTTTCTTGTTCTTTTTATTCTTTTTACTAATTCTTATTCTTCCGAATTCATTTACCGTTCTCCATACAGCACGATTTGTAGCAATATACTCTCCAGCTCTCTGTAATAATCAAGTTGTTAGATTCCAAAGGTATATCATATGATATCATTAAATACGGTATCTGTAAAAGGGGACATAACTCGGGGACACTGAAAACAGATAAACGAAAAAGATATATAAAAATGCAGACAATAATTTTATATTTTGTTCATGAGAGACACTAGTAATGAAAGATGCACCATGTCTCACACAAACCTCTTGCACCAGCAACCCCTTTAGTTTTTTCAGCACTAAACGTTTTAGCAGAAGGAGCTGAAAATCTAACAACATTCACAGACACTTTGGGTGTGGAGCTCTTAAAATACAAATAAATTATAATTTTGTCAATCCTGGCACATAAACTTATCATGTACATTGTATATCAATAAAACGGGTATGCTGGTTTGAAAACAAAATCATATTTCAACGTCTTAAATATAGAAGTTAAATGATGAAACTAAAGAATAAAAAACAAGATCAACAAAAAAAAAATAACAAAAAAACAAAAAAAAAAAAAAACAAAAAAAAAACAACAAACAAACAATTTTTATATATTTTATTTTTAAATTTTATATATAAATATATATAATAATAGTATGTGCTGGAATTGACAAATACATATATATAATTTATTTTGATTTTAACGTGTTTTTTTTTTGAGCTTCACACCTCAAGTGTCTGTGACAAATTACATGAAACGTTTAACCGCACTTTACATCTCCAGTTATAACTTTAAATATCTGAAGAAGAAAATATCGTTGAATTGATTTAAAAAAAGTACAAAAAGGGCTGAAAGTTGCAGAGAGAATATAGAATTCATTTTTCGCAATCTAACATAGAGACAATATAACCCTGTATATAGCTCCCGTAGTATCTTATGAGTGAACTTTCCAAAACATTATCAATTTCATTTGTGTAAAAAGTTTCATTTCAGCATGGTGATCGTTTGTTATGTTGATCTGAGAATATGGGAAAGAATCTGAGAAGTTTTTGGCTTGGTACATGTTATTCCGGTCTGAATTAAAACATGTTTTCAATTTATTTGTAAACGCGCCTTAATAAAATATACCCAGTATATGATGTGGACGTGGTGATATGAAAGTACATATATCCAGAAATAGCAATTATAGCTAGGTAATTGACCGTCGGCATTTGATTTAAAAAAGTAACAAAATGACGCTAAATTCTATTCAAACAAATATTTCAGTCTGATGTTACCAATCCTACATTCGCAGTGTCAGTTGCTTCAACTGAACAGGGGAGAATACTAATATAATATACACATAGCATTAAGACATCGTCAATTGTCTCCCTTTTTACATATAAATGCCTATCATGAACACTACTGAATTAATTTAAAACTTTTTGAATTAAAAAATGGTTGATAATATACATGAATTAATTTAATGATGAAGAATACTTCAGGTCTCTAAGATAATTTGTAAGGGTGTATATTTTGTACATTATTTACATGTATTTAGCTCTATTGCTAAAATGTGTAAACGCATGTTGAAAAAAATCTTTACATAATAAGGTGTGCCACGATTGCTTTATGTTTCAAAATATAACCATGTACAATTTGAGTGAATTCATATTTCCATAGAAATAACGCTTTATTTATTTATTTATTTATTCTACTTGAATAATACATGTATTTCCCTGCAATTATAAAAATGACTTAACTAAGGCCATTTTGAAAAGAAAGAGAAGTTAATTATGAATTAATTGTGAATAACCTATAGCTCAGATGGTGGTCACGGTGTGGTATTCGGAAGATTCTTTGATAGAAAAGTCCACGGCGAACCTTGTGAAAAAGGAATAACCATAAATCTTAGGCGGCTGAGTTCTAGCACGGACTGTAATTGAAGGCCGTGATTCTAGTCAGTGGAAATTAAGATACTTTAATCTAGGCTACTTTTCTTTGGACATTTTCGAGTTGATCTGTTTCTGTTTTGGTGGAGAGAACTTCTTGAAGATATGTAAAACGATAATAATTAAGCGAAAAAGAATGAAATGTTGTAAAAAAAGTACTATGAACGCTTCATGTTATCAAGTTGAATATTTGTGAAAAAATTTGTGAAAACTAGTTTTAAAAATATAAATATGTCTACAACTTAATAACAACAAAAGCTGAATGCATTTAAGTATTCATATCACATCCCTTTCGCGTATTTTTTTTAAAACATACATTTACATAAACTTTGTTTCGACTAATTCTGCTAATGATGTTAATACGTTTATATAAGATAGTTCGTTGTATAAACCAACTGCAAATTGTTTAAATGAATCCCCGTGTCGTTAACTCAGCGGAGGTCTTATATAAGGTTCTGCAGGGGTTCTTTATCTGCAGGAGGTCGAGGCAGGTCTAAAGAAAGTACAAAAGGTCATTTCATAGGTTCTTAAAGCTGCATTTTATAAATATGTAGAAAAATTTTGCCGTCGGTGTAAAAAAACGAAGCAGTCTACACTTTTATATATTGTTAAATTCGGACTGCCTGTTGATTTTCTGTCGGATGACCCAAAGGCGGAGTTTCACATGTATATTGGAAATGTACTCTCGATTTCGCCACAATTAATGAGGTTGCTGACTTTAAAAACTTATAGCTTCTAAAACTCAGTTTGTCATTATTCGTCTGCACACACACAAAAAAGAACAGGAGTCGATATGAAACCTATTTTATTAAACAAAGATAGCTATTTCTTTTTTATGACATTTATAAATTGCAACTTTAAGTAAAAGGTAGGCTGTAAAGTAATATGTAAGCATGTGCAACTAAAATTCTTCAATAGATAAATAGGACAATATATAGAAGAACACTCAATTTTCTGAAAGCAGCTTAAATAATTATGTTATTGAAATTTTGTAAAAGGAGATGTGAGAGAGCGTCAGTCCAGGGGAGTTAACTAGTACAATAATGAATACGGAGACATGCATGAGTTGCGTACCTTTGAATGATGATGGTGATATTCGTTAGCAGTTTTTTCATTTAAAATAGTGTATTTAAATAATTTGAATAACTTTTACAAATGTTGTACTGAGAATGTATTATCTAGCTCTGATGAAACGGGTGTTTTTTATTTTCATTTTTTTAATTCAGAAAAACAAAATAAGTGTTACTCCTGCTATTCGACACAACAAGCGACAAAAGACGAAAACGATATAGTCTAGTATTTTGCTTAGTTCGTCCGAGGTATAGTCACTTCCGGTATAAACGAAAGTTAAAGCTGGCATATTTATTTTTTTAATTATCTTCTAATATGGCTGGATCAGCATTAAAGCGGCTTATGGCTGAATATAAACGTATGAATATTGCTTAAAGATTTCAGTTTCAATTTAGTTAATGAATATGATACATTATAAGATCATAAATCTCTGGCTATCTGAAAAAAATACATAAAATTTATTCGGCCCAAACCGTTTCGGTCCCAAAAACAAAAAAAATATTATACTAAAGGCTTAAGCGGATTGGCAATAAATTAATATATTTTTTTTTCGAAGAAATACCAAATGACATTTTTCTAAAAATATGTGAATACATGTAGTTTGTATACTAGCTTGGACATAATGTAATAGGACAGGCAAAACTAGAGATAAACGCAACTTTTATTTACATATCATTTATCAGACTGGCAAGACTGATGTCTCTAATAGTTTTACCCATACCGGAAATTTCATCTAGCATCATGGATGCTAGATGAGTCAAATGCAAATAGCATCATTTCCGTGCATTTTAAGTATGAACCTTATTAATATGATGTCATTACGGCATATTTAAGTATGAAATGCATGCTTACTGCTTAGCATGACTTCATTTCGCCATTATGAATTCATACGCTATTGTAAGAAAATAGTTAATGATGAAATTACATTTATTTCCACTGAAAATTGTTTTATTGAGATAAAGAGTTAAAAATATGATGGACCATGCAAGAAAAAATATTTGACATTTTAGCGATTCAGATCAAATAGCTGGTGAAAGCCCAAGCCTGTATTGCAGGCCCAGCCTCTGACTTCCCCAGTAAAAAAATGTATAGTCAGTATTAGATAAAGGGGAATTGATCGTTACATTCATCATCAATCTTGTGTCAATTGACTGCTTATCTAGTGGGCAGTTACGTGTTCAGTTATATTATGACCCAAAGAGGGGTGTCCATGGCTTGGTGGTTAGGGTTGTTGACTTCAAACTCTTTGCTGTGGATTCAAATCCCAATAGGGACTTTGGATTCTTTCATACGATGAAGCTATCCAGCAAGCTTGTGGAATGTTGGTGGTTCTACTCAAGTGCCCATTTGTGCCTGAAACAGAAAGGCACCTGAGGTCTCCATTGATCAGTTAAACTAGAAAGTCGCCATATGGCCTTTTGACTGTTATTGCGACGTAAGACCCAAGAAACAAACAAAAATGTGCCAGAAGGCAGATATTAGGCAGTCAAATGGGTACATGTATTCCTCTATTTATTTTTGATTTTGTTCTTGTATTTCAGAATTAACATTAAATCCTCCAGAGGGTATAATAGCTGGACCTGCCAATGAGGAAAACTTTTTTGAGTGGGAAGCTCTAATTATGTGAGTTTTTATAATTCCAGTTTCTATACCCTAAATGTAATAGTAAGTATTTGGTATATAATATTACAAGATATTGATCTTGTGTACTTGTGCAGGTATGGATAAAGGATAAAATGAATGCCTCCTGTTACTGCTGCTATTTACATGTTTTAAATTTTATAGTTATAGTGCTTCTTTTTCCTTCTTCAATAATTATTAATGACACATAAATCATTTTCTGATAGTTATTGATATATAATACTTTAAATACCCATTATTCCTAAGAAATACTTTTAATTTTATTTCACAAGAACTTTTTATTTTGGTGCACTTTTGTAATTTCCAAAAAGTTACTTATTAGTCAGTCACCTGAAATGTTGTTTTAGTAAAACATTGTGAAGAGAAGGAAGGTAGTAATTTACATTTACAATCCATATATGAATTACCAAAAAAGAGGTCAAAATATGCAAAAACACCCGTTACTGTGTTTGTCACACAGTAAAAATATGGTGATAAATACTGCAAAATCAGTCATTTATCACACACAAAATGTAAATTATTACTTAAATCTCAAATTTTTTTACTTTTCTTATATCTTAGTACATATTCCTCAAGTTTGATTTTCTTGAAATATTTTGGTTCATCTGTAGGCATGCAGCTTTAACATTCAATCTGCTGATGTATAAAATGGACTTCTTTTTTTTTGAGGCCCCAACTGGGTAACTATGTTTATCCACTGTGTAATAGGTAAAAGAGGGTCGGGGTCATCCTAATATAATATGCACTTGTAAATTTAAATGATAAAGAAAAATGATTTTTTTAATGCTGATAATTGTTTGTATTACAGGGGTCCAGAGGGAACATGTTTTGAAGGTGGTGTTTTTCCAGCCAGGCTTACATTCCCCGCAGACTATCCTCTAGGACCTCCAAAAATGAAATTTACCTGCGAACTATTCCATCCTAACAGTAAGTGAAGCTATGAACATGTTATACATGTTAAGATGACGTGCAGTGATATATGTACCTAAAATGTAAACTAAAACTTATCATTTGGAATAGACATATACATGTTTGTTTGTTTGATTAGGTGTTATGTCACACCAACACAGTATAGGTCATATGGCGACTTTCCAGCTTTACCGGCGGTGGAGGAAGACCTAACATGCCCTTTGGTGCATTATTTCAGGCAGAAACGGGCACCTGAGTAGAACCACCCACGCTCTGTGAGCTAGCTGGGTAGCTTCTTTACTTGAAAGAATGAAAAGTCTCTGTCAGGATTCGAACCACAGCACTGAGGAGCAAGTGGTTTGAAGTGGATATATACATAGAGATTATACACATGAACATGTAGGAACAAAATGACAATAAAAGTATCAACAAATAAATTAATTAGTCCAGACCTAATAGTCAAATGGTACACAAATCTGGGAAAAAATATTTCCTGTCCCGTCATGTCAAAACAATTCAGTAAAATCTCTTTATGCACCATTTAACATCAGACTGTTTAACATAGCTCTGGACCAGTAACTTGCATGCAGGATTTCAGATCATTAGTTCACTCCATGTATCCTGAGTATAATCATGTATATCTTGAAAATGAAACAGAAATAAAATCAAAGCACAGAAGGCGCTGAATTTGTTTGGGTCTCAGAATGTCAGAAAGGTGAAGGTTGTGAGATTATAAACCAATTTGTTTTTGTATAGTGCCACCAATGCTTTCCAGTGTTTTAACAGTAGTAAATTGGCTATAAGACTAATTGCAACACTGATAGTCAATTCAATGTTTATTTGACTTAAAAAAAATTAAAAAATGAGTTGCCCCAACTGGGATTTGAACTCGAGACCTCTCGATTCATAACCGAGCATGTAAACCCCTCGGCCAAGGTGAAGTTATATGTTAAAAGCCTGAAGAAAACCATATTATTCTAAATTAGGGTTTGTAACTTATTATTTCAACGCTAAAAACAGATGTAAATAATCATGGAGCTTACTGTAAGCATGTATATCTATAAAGAATGAAACAATATTTGAAATCTTCGACCATTCGGGAACTACTTTGCTTGAAAATTAATGCGCCTGTCATTTGACAATCTTTACGCATTGATCTCCCCTGAATTTTTCGACGTCAGTGTACATATAAAGGGAAGTAACCGCTTCAAAAAAGTGCACTACTTTAGGCATTTGCAATTAACAGCATTAGGCTCTGAAATTTCGCTACCATTATTTGTTTGGTCTGACGACCCAAACAAATAAAAACTGTTTAAAGGAACTCCACTGAGGTCCAAAAGCCTTGAAACATAAAGAATGAATAACTTACATAGATCAGTTTGTGCACTTAAAGCAGAAAGATATGCGAAAGATATATAAAAAATACATATGGAATGTCAGTTGAAAATCTTAATATTTTGTGCTAAATTAGCCCAATTTGAGTGAAATGCGTTGTAATGCTTTTCAATTTTAGATCATTTCTCACTAGAAGAACAATCATTTTGGAAAAATGGAGTGACTCAGTGAGCAAAGATCTGAAATTCTGCTCATAAGTTATTGGGCTTGACCTCCAACAAATGGAGTATACATGAATGATCTCAAAAATAATTTCCAGTCCTGTCCTTTAAATGGTGTTAACTCGAATCAGGCTTAGAATCAAATTATTACTAAAAATTGATTTTTGATCTAATTCTGAGTATATTTATCTCTTCTCAATATTAATTTTCTTAGTTTCCCATTTGATATTTAAATTTCAAGTTGTTTGTTTTTAATGTTTGGACCTCAGTTGGGCTCCTTTTAAATACAATGTAATTGGATTCATTGATAAAATTACCTTTTACCTATTTAATATCTCCCCTGTGGGTTCGAATCCCGACAGGGACTTGGATTCTTTCATGTGAGGAAGCTATCCAGCTAGCTTTAAATATTACGGAACGTCGATGGTTCTACTCAGGTGCCTGTTCGTGCCTGAAATAATGCACAGAGGGGCACCTGAGGTCTTCCTCCACCAGTAAAGCTGGAACGTTGCGATATGACCTATACTGTGTCGTAAAACCCAATCAAAACAAACAAAATTTAATATCTGTGAATGCAATCTACTAGTATAAATAAATAATGGCTTTTTATTCTGTTTGTAGTATATCAAGATGGTAGAGTCTGTATATCTATTCTACACGCCCCTGGAGATGACCCTATGGGGTATGAAACCAGCGCAGAACGTTGGAGTCCAGTCCAGAGTGTTGAGAAAATTCTTCTTTCTGTTGTCTCTATGCTAGCAGGTACATATTCTTTACATGCTCACATTTTGTGTGTTCTTTTGCATGCTCACATTTTCTATATTCTTTCTCAAATTGTCTAGAATAATTCTTTATGAGGACACATCAAATATCAAATATCAAATACTGTATAAGTACTTATTTTGGCGGGGGTTAATATTTGGCTATATTGGCGGTCAGGGTCAGTAGCGCCAATTCAAAACACCGCCAATTTAAAGCACCGCCATGTTAGATCATCGCCATTATTCTTTGAAAGGTAGACAACTCATGGTAAAATAGCTTTGGTTTGTCCCAGTAATCTCCCTTGATTATTTGTAATAAAAATAAACATTACAAGTAAGCTGAAAAGAATTTGTTTATTTCTAAGTCTTGGTACGAAACTCATTTAATTATATATCTATATACTGTATTTATTACGAAGATGATCACACGACGAGAAACAAATCTAAATGTCATATAAAAATCAGATATGGAATCATGTTACACTTTGTACATTTAATTACTTAACAAAATTTATAGTCCTGCCTTAGAGAAAGACTTGGCAATGATGTCGGGCTTTGTGGCTAGTTTAGAATTTGAGAAACATCTCTCTTATCACGATACAAATAATAACAAAAATAGTTCATGTTTTTATTAAAATCGTTCAGAATTAGCACGATGTAAAGATAAAGGTGACCAAGCATAGGTATACCGTATGCCGTAAAATAAACGAGGACAGTCAACTACTGCGTGACCGGTGTTATCTTTATTTATTTTTTTTTCTTTATTTGTAATCACCAATTCATGACCCCATATTTATGCCAACAAGTGTTTTAATTTGGCGGTCTAAAAGCGTTTGCGCCAATTTATGACCCCGCCAATTCAAAACACTTTAAAAAACGCCAACATTTGACACCGCAGATATAATGCGCTATACAGTATATAAATATATATAAAAGTAAATATCAAAGTAATTGAAATAGTGCTACTACGAGATTTACTTAATTAATGTATTAAGGACATTATTACACATCAGAAATGGGTTGGAAAGTGATTATCGGCCCTGAAATGAATAATTTCCTCAGGGCCATAAATAATTTTGAGAGATGATTACCACCTTTTAAACTGTCTGTGGCATGTCATAATGCTCAGTTTAATCTCCCTTTTTTTATGCTCCCCGAAAAATTTCGTAGGAGCATGTAGTCGTCTGGTTGTCCGTCCGTCAGTCTGTCCATACGTACGTCCCGAATTCGTGTCCGGTTTCCGATCAATAACTAAAGAACGCTTAGGCCTAGGAACTTTAAACTTGGTATGGTGATTGGTCATGACCAGCAGATGACCCCTATTGATTTTGGGGTCAAGCGGTCAAGGTCACATTGACCTTGTATGTAAAAAGGGTTACCGATCAATAACTAAAGAACATTTAGGCCTAGGAACTTCAAACTTGGTATGGTGATTGGTCATGACCAGCAGATGACCCCTCTTGACTTTGGGGTCAAGGGGTCAAAGGTCAAGGTCACAGTGACTTTGTAGGTAAAAAGAGTTTCTGATCAATAACTAAAGATCGCTTAGGCCTAGGAACTTCAAACTTGGTATGGTGATTGGTCATTGGAGCATATATTCGTCGGGTTGTCCGTCAGTCCGTCCAAATGTACGTCCCGAATTCATGTTCGGCCCAAACCTTTGTTATTTGTTGTCGGATTTTAAAACTATTTAACAGAAATGATCACCATATTTAGATGACGTGTTGCGCGCAACATTTGGGTCACTACCTTGAATGTCAAGGTCTCAGCATGACCTTGAAGCAAAATAGTGTCTGGTCCATAACTTCATTATTTGAAGTCGGATTTTAAAACTATTTCACAGAAATGACCATATTGAGATGACATATCGGGCGCAACATTTAGGTCGTAACCTTGAAGGTCAAGGTCACAGCATGTCCTTGCAGCAAAATCATGTCCGGCCAATAACTTCGTTATTTGCAGTCAGATTTTAAAACTATTTCACAGAAATTATCTACATATTAGGATGACGTGGTGCGCGCAACATTTGGGTCGCTACCTTGAAGGTCAAGGTCACAGCATGACCTTGCAGCAAAATCATGTTCGGCCTATAACTTTGTTATTTGAAGTCAGATTTTTCACAGAATTGATCACCATAATGAGACAATGTGTTGTGCACAACATTTGGGTTGTTTTTACTCTTTGAACTTTGTCTGTGACGTAACTCTGACACTACAAGAGGTATACCTTCCTGTGTCCAAAACCTATTTGGGGAGCATCACCCGGTTCAACCAGCTCTTGATTGTATTTTGATATCAATTCAAAATTCAAAGCTGGGCTATTTCATGACACAAATTGAGGGTTAAACTTTATTGCAGCAATGATTTAATATTTATCAATATAGTATTAATGATTATTGTTTTGCAGAACCTAATGATGAAAGTGCAGCCAATGTTGACGCAGCGAAAATGTGGCGCGAAGAAAGAGACAAATTTGAAGACATTGCGAAAAAACATGTTCGAAAAAGCCTAGGCTTGTGACACCAGCGGAACATCTTTTACAAAATCATCACTTAATTGATTATACTTATATTGTGAACATGTGAGGAGAAACAATTGCAGATTGGTTCATGAATTAGGAAGCCATTGTAATTGAAGTAAGAAAAGTGGAGACACTTTGGCTGCCTGATATCAGTCTGAGGTCTCTGTACACCCCCAGTGGACGGGAAAATTGCTGAACTTACTGCTAGCTACTTTTATGTCAAATCACGTTATGTTACATATAAATGATTTTACCATCCTCCATGCTATTTCCCTATCAAACAGATAGGGCAATCAAATGCATTAATACACAATATATGCACAGTATAAAACAGGAATGCTTACTTGTCATGTATCTGATGTCAATAAACCAAATATCATCAAGAAATTACTACTGTGCTCAATGTTCTTTATCAGCATGTTAGAATGAAAAAAAGATATTAATTTTTCTTGCATGATAGTATTATAATGCACAGTTTATTGTTTAAATGCTTTGCAATTGATCACTCAAGTCTATCAGTCTTCATGATTATAATATTACGCATTTGAACTTGAACTGTGAATTATTTTACGACAATGCACTCAAAATTGGTATCTATTCGAAAAATTTAATTTGACAGAGTATCGGCATTATTTCTTTGTTTAAAAAAAAAAGATCAAAGAACAGAAGTGTGAAGGAAGATGTAGTAAATAATAAACTGTTTAAAGGAAGACGTCAAATAGACCAGAAGTATTTTCATTAATTGCATTGGTACAAAAGCATTTTTATATTTTGACAGTTTACTTTTCATAATAGTTATTTATATATGTATATAAAGTGAATTACAGTGGGAAAAAACATGTTAACTGGAATATATTTTTGTTTTAACTTACATTTGTAAGCATTACAATTCAAATTCTTTTTGCTATTTTCTAAGAAATCTGGTTGGTTTGTAACTCATTTACTTATTTATTGTTCTATATTGTATAGATTACTTGTATATTTCACAGTTTAATATTAAATGTAATTTGGCTTTTTCAATCTATGCATAGCTATAAATAATCTATGAAAGTGGTGAGGGGTTCATGTAGCCTATTTGTTAAGGTATCCACCTATTAACCCAGGGAATGTGGATTCAAGCTTTACTATTGTCAGGACTTAGTTTCCCCATGTGATGCAAGTACTTATTGGTTTGTGGAAGATGACATGTACAAACGTGTATAAGTTATAAGAACTTTTATCACAGTATTGCTAAAATTCAGGGGGTAAAAGATAAAACACTGGCATGCTTTATCATTACAAATTCAAGATTTAGTTGGTATTTTTATGCTTATGCTAGATAAAAAGCAACAATATTTTTACTATACAGATTGTCTTTGTTTTCCTATCTTTTTTATGGGAACTTTTATGGATTGTATGGATGTCTGTAACATAGGTTCAGGTAGATGCTAATTTTTATGCTGCTGGTTTTTCGAGTCAAACCAGGTACATATATATAATACGTACCTGGTCAAACAAAAGTCAAACATAAAGTTACTTTACTATATTTAGAAAGCTTTGGTTGATTTAACATATTTCAAACTTTGACAAAAGTCAAATAAAATTATCCACTATTTCTTACCTATTTATTTATGGTTAAAACAAATATACAAGCCAGTATATATAGCATGTGCCACCAGTATATGAAACCAGGCCGATCTGCACATCTTTTAAGTGGCTAACTGCAAAAATTTCATGTTGATATCCCCAAAATTGATAATGGACTGTTACAAATATGACAAATAGACAAGTGCATTTTAGAAATTCTGCAGCTTCAGGGTTAAATGAGTGTTAACAGTCTGAAACTACAAATGTAAATATTTGTATTTGCTAACAAGGAAGATTCTAAACCTGGTGTAGAAGTGACAGTAAATTATTTGTGCAATATAAAGAAGTGCTGTCAGTCATATTAAAATTTTTTTGCATAACTGTATGAAGGCACAGTATATATTCTGTACACTATACATAGTGAATATCTGACGATGGTTTGAAGGATACTCTGGACTATCCTATTAAACTGTGCATGCATTACACTTAGATATGAGTAAGTTTTGCATGCATATCTCATTACATTGTACATGTAAATATTCCTAACTATTCTCAGACAAAAGCTATATGTGAAATTTTGAGACAATGTTTTTGTGGTAATTTTTATGTGTGGATGCTTAGACATGTCCAACATACCGGGTAATTAGCCAATAATCTATATTATTACAATGTACATGTAAGTGTTGCTCGTACATGTACCATTTTTATCGTAATTTTGCTGATTTCAGAATTATTGTTATACATGTATAGTACCTTGAAATCATGAATTGTCAATTTAATTTGTATAATTGTATTGTTTTGTGAAAGTGTTAAAGATTTAATTTGTTTATAATAAAATATACAATATTGCTAATTCCTATTGTAATTGATAATTATATCTCTGAATCACTTGGCATGTAAGCCTCTTCACATGCAGGCCAGTTGACATTTTAATTAAAGGTAAACGCAATGTACCAAACTTTCTGTTGTCAGACTGCTTCATTATCTTCAAAATCGGAAAATAAATTAGGAGTGTGTTCGCTGGGCTTTAAGACAAGGAATTAATTACCAAACTTTGTAGCAAAATTATTGCATTTTCAAACTTTGTACCTAAACTGTCCATATAAAATTTGTAGATAAAAAATACAAAACTGTTTGTCTCGCATGCTTTGAAGCATCTAGAAACTTCTATCTGAGAGCCTTCATAGATTTTCAGTGAGAGCTTTACCAAGACAATAGGACTTAAAGTATATCACTTAGGTAGTTTGGACACAGCTTGTGTTTTTGCATTTAAAATCATGTTTATATGTAATTTCTTCAGCGTATTTTGTTTAATAATTCAGATCAGGGTTTTTCAAATACGAGACAGTGTTCAGATTTATGTTGAAGAGAGTTTGATGATGAGAGTATTGAGACGAGGCAATGTGACAAATGAGAAAATCTTCATAATATTTAACAGTAGCTTTTATTGCTCTTCTTAATTTATGCACCTGTAAGATAAAGTGTTTTAGAGAAAAGATATGATCTAGAGCATTTACATGGTGTATGTAAACAAGTTTACTTTCTGTTGTCACAGTAAAGGTTCAAGTTGAAATATATAGGCCTAGGCCACCAAGAAGAGTATACTAGTGATCGAAGGACAAGGAACACATTACATTGTATAGGCTCTCAAGACAGGCGGTGGTGTTGGTAGTTTTCCAGGTCATGGCAGTATTAAAGCCACACTGAATTTTCCATAGCACACTCTACCTATTGAGCTAACCGGATGGCTATATGTCTCTAGACAGGGTGAAATGATTTCATTTATATACTTTGATTTAGTAAGCTTCCAAATGAAATTATTTATAATGCAGTCCCCAGTGAGTATTCATATTTACATTTAGTGCTTCCATATATTTCATGCTTATTAGTCATTACTTAAGGTAACACTAATGCAACAACTTGCAAAGAAATTATGTAAATGAAATAAATATTTGTTGAATTTTATCTCAAACTATGCATTGTTACCATAATTATTGAAGAAATATTATTAAATTATATAATCAAAAAGTGGTTCGAATAAACGACCATTTAAAGGCTTGAAAGATTCAGAGTGCGAAACTAGACAGGTGCGCTATTGATTCACCAATGAAAACGATCAATAGCAATCTCGGCTACCTCATTCAACCAATCAAACGCTGTCTCTTAAATGGTCCTTGGTTACATTGCAAATATGGCCGCATGAAATAATGCCAAAAATTATCTTTCGTTTCGATAATATTTTTATTATAGTATGATATTAGCATATCGCAAGAAGTTTATATTGATATCAGTGCATTGAAACAGTGTTTGGACTTATGTTTGCGAACATTTCAGACGACAAAATTGCAACAAAATGGTAAAATTCTTTGAAATTATAACTCACCAACTTGTCTTTCATCTTTTTAAGTTATTAGAATCCTTGAAAAGCTTCGCTGTTTATATGCTAAGAGTAAATTAGGACTGAAAAAAGCTTAATACTTTCTTGAAATTTAAAACTCCTAAGTCTCAGCGGTATGTTGTTTGAGAATGGGACGCCATACTTCAGCTTAGAAGCAAGTTTCCTAGAAGTTAAACAGGTATAAAAGGGAGACAACTTGCACTGCAAGGCATTTGGAGCCATCTGGTTAGCTTAGGTGGTAGAGTTTTTGACTGTGAATTGGGCGACCAAGGTTCACGTCCCAGGCAGTACAGGCCACTTTTGACGTTTTGTTGTAATTGATCTTGAAATCTTTTCTATGGCACTGAACCTCTGCTCTGAAGTGTCAGTTCTGTGTGAAAGTGGAGGCAAATAATACTGGTAAATTGCATGACAGTCTGTCCATGAACATTGAGGTGGCTGAACTGTGTTCTGGTGAATTGCCGTGATATTGAGTGAAAAGTACCAACACCACCACTTCAAGGCATTTCAACCCAGACACCAAGCAGAATTTGCAGACATTATATTCCCAAAGACAGCTCACCCATGAAAACTTTGCATGGAGATTTCATTCATAGATCAGGAAAACAATTGCAATATGCTGTTTTTAGATTCTGAGGGTTTTTTGGATACTTTGTCAAATTTTCAAAATTTTGCAAACATATTCTCTAAAAAAAAGCACAATGACTTAACTCAAAGTGCAATTAGTTGAACAAGATTATTAAACCAGTGATTTTTTTTGCCTGATTTTGTGCCGAATATTGGCATCTTCCCAATTGATAAAAATGTTAAAATTTTCCCTAAAAATCTTGACATTTCCCAAAAATTGTTATCTTAAAAAAAATCATAAAAAGTCATTGTAATTTGGCAGAATGTTGTGGAAACATCGCTGATCGGTGTAGCATTAATGCCGTTAGGGCTGGGGCGAGTATCCGAGTACTCGGATAATCACGAATCAAAGTGAAAAATCAAGTTTCGTAAGCCCAGAGATCGTGGATCGCGATCTATTTTTTTTTTTATTTACATTCACTGTTTCTCACACTCTTAAAATCAAGAAAAATACGATTTGAGTATAAATTATATGAAGTCAACCTAAAAACAATTTGCTGGTTATAAAGACCATGTACCATGATGTAATTGGTTTCAAAAAACAAAACAAAAATACTCCTCCAAAGAATAAAAACATAAATAAAGTTTATATTTTATCACGCTTATTTCGGTGTCCCGGTACGCATGTTTATTACAGCTGGGCAAGGATTCCACGTACGCTTAATTTTCCCTAGGGACGCATAAACATTACCGATTGTTTACAACCACAAATACACAAATGCGTCAGTGCGTGTCAGTCTAGATAGGACGGTCCTATGCACATCGACCCCTGAAGCGATTAGCCAATCAGCGATAAGGCTTCTGAATAGTGATCAGACTAATGTATACACGCGCTGTTCATGTAATTACCAGATATAACACAAGGCGATAGATCAACAGTTGATTGGAAATTAGCAAATTTTACAGACAAAAGGATAAAATTATCGACTATTTACGCCGCAAGTTTAAAGACTGTTTTCTCAAATTACAAATGAGTGTAATTTTGAATGATTGTCGAATATTTTCGGCATTTTCTAGGCACATTTTTGCTTTAGTTTCATTCTTACAAAAACGTTCAATAAGAGTATTAAGAATTTAAGATATTGTGCCAAAATGCCAGGACAACAAACCAAAAATACACTTAAGCTTTAGTTTTCTTTAATATTTAGATTCTTTCCGAAAATTGATCCCGAACATCGGCAATTTCACGTTCGCCAGAAACCCTTAAATTTCGCAAAAACTCTCAGTTTCTAAGTCAAACATGTGAATGAATTGTTCCAATATTATTTAATCAACAATAAATATTGAAATATCGATTATACATTAAATGTTTAGTATTGTTGCTGTTTTTTTTTTTAAAATAAACATGTTTTTATGACTATTTTATATGTTTTTATGGGTGTCTTGATAATAAAAGATTTGTGGTTCGATTTGTGAATCGTAAGTGCTGAATCGTGGTTCGGATCGGATCGTCACTTATCCAACGATCCACACCCCTAAATGCCGTACCGGATAAATGATTACGGCATTTAGACTTCCTTTCACGATCACATGGACACTTATAATTTTGTTTGACCTTGAAAAAGCGTCTGGCTGAAATTGCTCTGCACTTGCAAAATCATGTAAATAAATAAATAAATAAATAAAACTGCAAGAATTATGTCACACAACTCAAAAAATACTTCACAAAGAAAATAAAAAGGAAACAAACGAAAGAAACACCAAGCATCTTGACTGCTTTTGAAAATGTAAAAAGGCACAGATTACAGAAATAGCACTTGTGAATTCTACGTCTGTCAGTAATTATAATATTGTCTGTATCTATTGAGTCAGTGCCTGTTGTAACTTGTAGTTGATGTGCCCAACGTCCAAGATCTATCTATGAAAATTTCATTTTTATGGATTTTTTCATTTTTCCCAATATTTGGTATTTACCGCATTAAAAATTCCCAATAAGAAAGGCATGGGCTGTTGCTAAAATTTGAAGAAAAAATTCACTGTAAACTAAATAAACTTATTATAAAGAGGTGAATAAATTTAAATTATGTTGCTAATGCTATATTTTATCAAAGTATGTTCTAAAGAGAAAATAAGCCAAAACTTACCATGTTTTGATATTAACATCTTTGCAGAACTGTCTTTAGTTTGAACAATGGTGGCAAAATCATTTGTCCATATTGCGCGGGTTGTCCCGCAGTCTGTAAGGAGTCTAAGGACAAGTGGAAATTTTCAAGAATTTACTATTTAGCATACAAGTATTGAAAATACTGGTGATGTCATTGCAGTGAGCTGTTTTTACATGGCGCCCAGAGTTAGGAATATTAATTGTGTGTTATAACAGCACATGCTCATGTATGTGATTTTATCTGTTAATGGATGTATGCCTTTACCTATACAGTATGTAAAAATATTGTTTAAAACATATAATGCATATATGTATCGCATATAATTTTGTTGTTTGAAATTTGTTATAAATTTTTATTAGAGGCTGAGCAATTGGAACTTTCACAAAAATGAACTTACATAAGAACCTCTTAACGTTTAAACTATGCTAGTCATGTAATTTTCGAGTGATGATGAAAATTCTTCTTTTTTTTCAGAGTAAAGATAGTGGATCAACAAAAACACAAGGTCTTGATTCCTCCGGTGTTTCAGATGACACAGCAGTAAGTACAGCAGGATAACAAAACTAGGGGCGTCCGTGGCCGAGTGGTTAAGGTCGTTGACTTCAAACCACTTGCCCCTCACTGCTGTGGGTTCGAATCCTGACAGGGACTTTGGAAACCTTCATGTGAGGAAGCTATCCAGCTAGCATACAGAATGTTGGTTGTCCTACCCAGGTGCCCGTCCTTAAATAATGCACGGAGGGGCACCTGAGGTCTTTTTACACCAGTAAAGCTGGAACGTCGCCATATGACCTGTGGTGTGACGTAAAACCCAATAAGACAAACAAGCAAAATAACAAACTATACTCCAAACCTTTTTTATATGCCCCAAAGAATTTCGGACATATCATGTTATACCCCCTGGCGTCCGTCCGTCCGTCCGTCTGTCTGTCCGTCCGTCTGTCCGTCCGTCCGTTAGCAATTTGGTTTCCGGAGCATAACTTAAGTTCCATTTGGCCCACAATATTCAAACTTCATAGGATGATTGTCCATATTGGGTAGAAGACCCCTATTGATTTTGGGGTCATAAGGTCAAAGGTCAAGGTCACTATGACTTTAAAACTGAAAACGTTAGCAATTTGGTTTCCGGAGCATAACTTAAGTTCCATTGGGCCCACAATATTCAAACTTCATAGGATGATTGTCCATATTGGGTAGAAGACCCCTATTGATTTTGGGGTCATAAGGTCAAAGGTCAAGGTCACTATGACCTTAAAACTGAAAACAGTTTCCGGAGCATAACTTAAGTTCCATTTGGCCCACAGTGTTTAAACTTCATAGGATGAATTGTCCATATTTGTTAGAATGCCCCTATTGATTTTGGGGTCACAAGGTCAAAGGTCCAGGTCACTGTGACCTTAAAACTGAAAACAGTTTCTGGAGCATAGCTTAAGTTCCATTTGGCCAGCAGTGTTTAAACTTCATAGGATGATTGTCCATATTGGGTAGAAGACCCCTATTGATTTTGGGGTCACAGGTCAAAGGTCAAGGTCACTATGACCTTAAAACTGAAAACAGTTTCCGGAGCATAACTTAAGTTCCATTTGGCACACAGTGTTCAAACTTCATAGGATGATTGACGATTTTGGGGAGAAGACACCTTTAGATTTTGGGGTCACAAGGTCAAAGGTCAAGGTCACTATTATTATTTAGAACTGAAAACAGTTTCCGGAGCATAACTTAAGTTCTATTTGGCCCACAGTGTTCAAACTTCATAGGATGATTGCCCATATTGGGTAGAAGATCCCTATTGATTTTGAGGTCACAAGGTCAAAGGTCAAGGTCACTATTACTTAGAAATTGAAAACAGTTTCTTGAGCATAACTTTAGTTCCATTTAGCCCACAATATTCAAACTTCATAGGATGATTGTCCATATTGGGTAGAAGACCCCTATTGATTTTGGGGTCACAAGGTCAAGGTCACTATTACCTTAAAACTGAAAACAGTTTTCGGAATATAACTTAACTATCATTTGGCCTACTGTGTTTAAACTTCATAGTATGATTGTCCATATTGGGTAAAAGACCCCTAATGATTTTGGGGTCACAAGGTCAAAGGTCATGGTCACTTTTACCTTAGAATTGAAAACAGTTTCTGGGACATAACTTAAAGTTCCATTTGGACCACAATATTGAAACTTTAAAGGAGGATTGTTATTTGAAGGAGGTAATACTTTATTTTAGTCCCATGTCTTACAAATGCTTCATCTTTACTAAAAAAAAAACAATTTCGGGCATATAATGCTCCGCCTAGCGGTGCTCTTGTTTACCATTGATGATTATTTGTAGACACTTAGAATCTGTCTGCAGTTATTTAGTGTCATACTTTCATGAGGAGAAAACTTCTATGAAAATTTTATTTCTTTAATTGCAAAATTGGATAATATTTGCATGTAAGAAAGTATACATTTATGCTTACAGCCTTAGGTTCTTACAATTCTTTTGTCATTTATAAATATTTAATCCTTAAAAAGCCCAAAAGAATGAACTTTATTTATCATGGCAAAAAAAATGTTGTTAACCCTCAATTTTCTGGAAGCTTAAAGTGATTAATCCATTTAAACCAGTATAGAGCCAGGCCAGCCTGCAAATCCATGCAGTCTAATACTGTCTAAACAAGCTCTATACACAATGGCAAACTTTAAACATTCATCTTGATATCCCCCAAAATTTATAATGGATTGTTCCCCCCAAAAAGTTAACTGGACAAGTTCATTCAAGTGATTTAGCTGGTTAATTTTTTTTCACAGGGACCAAGTCCAAGAACAGGTCCATTTGATCAGACCTCGTCACAGAAGTTAGAGGGTGTGACACAGATCCATGCTGCCGCTGTAAATGGAGACAAAGCATGGCTGGCAAGACTCATTGTTTGTATGTTGTCTATTTATTCGTTACACTTAATATATTATGTATATTACACTATATAATACACTATTATTTTGATACACCTGTATTTTTGAAAGACAGTTTGGGACACACAACAAAAATTTCTCTCTTTATTGAGACTTTTTTATAAGCAACATTTATCTGTATTACATTTAACAGCAAATGAAACATTAATGGATAATAAACATGCCAGTTTTTAACATCTTTCATGAACTTGTATAAACAAAATGACAGTTCTGTCATTTTATTTGCTTGTTCCATAGTAAAGATTTTTCACCTGTTTAATTGAATACCATGGTGTTGAACAATGTAAGTGAATTAACTGCTATTATATTTCAGCTCAGACAGGAAGTGGTATCATAGATTCCGGGGACCAGTTTGGGAGGACTCCATTAATGTTCTGTGTCCTGGCTGACAGACTAGAGTGTGCTGAACTTCTTCTTAAAGCCGGGGCTCAAACCAATCAGAGAGATAAAGGTGGTCGGACAGCTCTGCACTGGGCAGCACATAAGGTAAGGCTGTTTAACCTTGATACTGAGACATCAAGATAATAATGACTCTGCTGTGAATAGATTAAACATCGGAGATTTATCTGCCTTTAACATATTGAAGAAATGGTCAGTAGAGTCGCATTATATGAAACACTGGTCTATTCATAGATGTTGATATATACTGTCATTGTATTGTACTTTGTATAAATTAAATGAGTGTCAGTTACAGTACTGGACACGCGAAACCCGCAAAAGACGCGTTATGCCGCGAGTGTAGTCTATGTCGCGACGGGACACTACGCGGTAAAACATCGCCGCGTGCAAGTTCGCCGAATTTCATGGCGGTTCACGAAAAATCACCGCGATGTATCGCCGTAATTTACGGCGAATCTTCAGCAATAATTGTATTAGAAAATACTACTTGGTCATTCCTGTGGTCTTTAATTTTGAAAACTTTAAAAAAATCTTGTAAACGTCTTGTATATTTATAAATATTTAGCATTTGAACATGTACAGCGTATACATTTTGTATACTAAACAAAGCAATCAGGTGCTGGTGAAAATTAGTTAACAATAAAACGAGATTGAAATTACAAAAGGTAATTGGTACTACATCTGAGAACGCACGATAACAAATTGTCCAATTGTTATTTTGATAATAATACAAATGTAATTAAAATCCATTGTTTACTTTCGCACATATTCTATTTTTAGAACAATGCAAAGCGACATTTAGCACCGATTCACAGGTGTAACTAATTATTACGTCTAATACGCTAATTATGATTGTTGAAAATTGTAAAAGTTTTATCACTTAAATTGACATTCTTTACCTTCAATTTCACGAGTAAAAAATGCCAGGTGCATGAGTAGGTGATGAGTAGCAAGATGCAAATCAAATTTTTTTTTATTTCCGCAAAATCAGCCAGGGCATTCGACCCAAAAAATTCCCTCGAAAACAAAAATAAAATCGGAGTTAAATCACACATTTAATATGTAAAGTAACGAGTGATCATTCTGTGCATAAAATTAGGGTGTTACTATTTAAAGTATTTACATAAATAGCGACCAACCAGGGAAGGATATTTTCCTTACGTCACGCAGTACTGCATGCGCGCGGCAATTAAGTTGAATTAACTAATAATAGCACGTATCAAATTAAGGTGTGGAAACGGGATTAAAAATTTTTTTGTTCAATTAATGAATATTTGTAAAGCATTTATATGGTCACTAGTTTACCATGTGGTAATTTTAATGTGCTTTGGGGTACATGTTCGTTTGTTTATGACTGACGACACAGATTAAATACTAAGCCCATGCAATAAAACATTTCTGGTAGCAGCGGGGATTCTGTCATAAAATTGACCGAAAAAAATATCCTTTCATATGCATTATTGTTTTGATAGCAGACACAAGTATTGCACCATATCTTCAAGATCATTAAAATGTAAATAAAATATCACAATCAAAATGCACTTACGGTTAATAATATGTCAATAATTGACACGATAGTTATCCCACAAACTTTTTTTTCTTTTGAGCAATTAAATATGTGTAATCATTTCTTGACAAAAAGAGATGACAGTTTTTTCTGATATATAAAAAGGGTTGGAAGTCAATTGATTGTCTGCACTTCTTTGATGAACGGCACATGTATGTGTAAAC
This sequence comes from Ruditapes philippinarum, assembly GCF_026571515.1. Classification (NCBI taxonomy): domain Eukaryota; kingdom Metazoa; phylum Mollusca; class Bivalvia; order Venerida; family Veneridae; genus Ruditapes; species Ruditapes philippinarum. The sequence goes on from NW_026857830.1 coordinate 198,496, forward strand.
ATCAAAGCTTGACAAGCTGACTAGTCATTGGTTAGAGGTCATCTCCTGTGTAAATTTTGTGTATATTATTAAACAATGGAAATACTATATTTCATTTATTTATGGCTGCTACTTTATGCGCGAGTGTTTTTGTGTCTTTTAGCGCTATGGAATTTCAACAATCAGCGATAATTTTCGGTAACTAACAATTAAATATTTTAACATTTTTAAAACAGGGGTGCAAATATCAGCCATTCAGAAATTATAGGAGACAAATCTTGCGTGTCTTATTTTTTACAGACGTGTAATAAATTGAGTAATGATCACCCGAGAGAACGAAATGTCCCGGTGTTCCACTACATTTAGAAATGAACAAGTTAATGTCGTGTCAATTATGTATCTTTTTATGTAACTAAATATCTTTTTACACATATATTATATCTATATCTCTACTTTAAACTCAATATGTATCCCCCCCTAAAAAATAGTTTTACACGTGTACATGTACACTATTTACCTGCCGATGGAGCCGCATACTTGTACTGCGTCCCATTTATACATTGAGGTCATGATTCCGCCATTCACGGAAAGTTTTTAACGGTGTTATTTGATTTCGCCGTGGTTATTTATATTTGCTGTTGGCATCAAAGATAAATAGAGAAAGGGCATTTTAGCAATTTACAAGATTTTCTTGATACAACTTCATGTAGACCCGTCCCTAGATTTGCCACTACTTGCCAGCTATTTCCACTGAAAAGGGTGGCATTAAGTGTAAAAAAGGTGGCATTAACTGGAAAATGACAAAATTCCACTGTTTTTCCACTGTATTGAAAAAAATTGCCACCAAATGCCACTATCCTTTGGTGGCATTTAGGTGGCATTGAGTGGAAATTTGAACATAGACTTTTTTTATGGTGGCAAAAGGGTGGAAATTGGTGAAAAATGAAACTTAGTTTATTTTGAAGGTGGAAAATGAGTGGCTTTTAGCATGTTTAGTGGAAAAGTGAAACTCTAACTATTTTCTGGGTGGCAAAATAGTGGAAAAAAACTTAGAAAATTTTGTGAATAACTTTTAGTCGAAAAGGGAAACTCTTAACTATTTTCTGGGTTGTATAAAAATTGGTGGATAAAACTGAGAAATCTAGAAATTGTGCATTGCAGGGTTTAAGATTTATTTAAGTCAAAGCTCCAAACTGAAATAAATCTGTTTATAGTTTGTACTCTACCAAAGCATCAAGTGAACTTTTTATCAAAAATATAATCTATTGAAGTTGAACAGTTAGAAAATTTTATCAGAAACTCATATTTCTTAAACATACTAGAATGCCATGAACACAATTCTGATACAAAGTCACTGCCTCACAGTAATGGTATGATAATTCCAGCTGTAAAGTAGCAGGAAAAGACACAGAAATTGGACGTAAAATCACTTTTCCAGGAGTTAAACACATATAATTATGATCAGGAAAAATTAGAAAAGTATGGGGTTACTTAACTTCCCATTTTTTATGGCAGTACTTTTCTTTAGGGATGTAAAATTTGACTTTCAAGCCAAAATGTTTATGTTCCATTCTATGCTTGTAAAATAAAATTACGGCTTTTAAAGTGTACTTTGTTCTTTAGTTATAATCTGTACATTAATTGAATAGTTGAAATGTTCTTCTATGCCCAGAAAATGCATATCTCTGCATAAAGTTTGTTGCTTCTTCTATGATATTTAATGTCAATCTTGAATAAAGTTTGACTTTTGTTTTTTCTTCTAATTGACATAATAAATTGTCTCTTCAATATTACTTTAAACTGATATCTGGTGAGTACTAACACTTTTCATGTAATGCTAACAATAATTGAAGTGAAAAATGCAAAGGGCAATAACTCCAAAAGTATGCAAAGAGTTATGGTTCTTAAACACAGCACATTACTCAAAAAGATCTATATCTGTGAAGTTTCAAATTAATATCTCCAGTACTTTTTAAGCTTAATGATCAAGACAAAAATTAAGCATAGAGAAGTAAAAAATGGCAATAAACCCCAAATCATGCAATAAAAAGTTATGGTTCCTTGGCATTGTAACTTCTCATAAATGAGATTTAGTTATATGTGGAGTTTAAAATTATTGTCTCTAACATCTTTAAATTAAATTTGTGCTATGCTTTCAGAGGCTTTAAATCTATTGTAAAAATTAATGTGTGAAAAGTAAATAACTTAAAGTCATAATGTCTGATAAATTTCTTACAATCAGGATAAGTAAATACTAGCTTAAGTAAATACTGCATCCTCTAAGATTTAACAACACAGCATACATCTCAGATCTGATAAAACTACTGCCCTCTTATCTAGTAATCTATGAATGGGGGTTAATAGTTTACTCATGCTGACCAGAATGTTCCATTTGATTATTTTGGGAGAGGCAACATTATACATGTACATGTTTTTATGTAGAATTTGTCTTAAAATAGCATGCTAACTTATCTTTCAAAAGCTTATTTCTACTCAATCTATTTAGGTATTAGATATAGTTATACATTCAAATGAATGTAAAAAATAAAATGATGGGTGCTATGGTTTTTGGAAAACCCCTCACAATTTAAAATTATAATGGACTGTCCATGCAGTTACACGTTGTAAAGTTTGAATTCAAAGGAATTGAGGTCAGTTAAAGCTTGCAAACACAAAGGAAATTATTGATATTGTAGCAATTCTGGAGATATTTTGTTTAAAATGTAAGGGTGCATATTTTTGATTTCTCAAAGAAAACATTTAAAGTCTTATTAGTGTGGTAAATATAAATGAGAAGTTTTAACTGAAGTGTGAATGTGTAGACAAGAAGATAAACAGCAGAATCATTCCCAGTCAAGTTTCAGGTAAACAACTTTTACATACAATAATTATTGTTATTTATGCAGTAACTGTTTAGTTTTTTGACAGTAAAAATATGAAGTGGTATTGTATAAAATTGTGTTTTATATTTGTTTTGTTTGTAACTTGACTAAAAAGAAAGCTGCATGTACAATGTACATATAAAGAATGTAGGAATAAAAAGAATGTAGGAAGATCTTCATCATTTCTTAATACGGGGAAGTCAAAGACCGGGCCCGCGAAGCGGGTCCGGGCTTTGGCTTGCCCGGCTATAGACTACACGTGAATATTTAAAAGAAAATCAAATAAAAAACATTTAAAAAATATATAGAATTCTATACCTATCAATAAAATTTTCAGTGTCAGTTCTAGTCGGGCGCCGCCATTTACAATGTATGTCAATGATAATAGGCGGGGTATTCCGATAACGGAACAAATCTCAACTTTTCGGATTAGTAATAATGGTCGAGTGTTCCGAGTGAAAACGGAAGCGGTGTATATAATATCGAATGACACTTTAAAACGGAAAGAATGAAAGGCTTTTTTAACGACTTCCCCGTTCATAGGCTTTGCCTAATTTCATATTACAATATGTTAGAAATTTTAAGTTTGAGAAAAAAATTATAGAAATTAATCAGTAAGTACAATATCATTATGTACAATATTACATCAATCAAACTATAGATAACCTGAGATACCTATTACTACAACTTTCATGCTATAAACAATTTTCCTTGTGTGTCACAGTCATGTGGAGCAGATTAACAGTAACTGATTTATTAGTAAGTTTCATTCCTTCATTGTTGTAATTCAGCTTTCATGGTGCAGTAGATAATTATATAACCATAACTAGACAGTCTAGAGTAACATGCTATTAGGAGAGTGACAGTTCATAACAGAAACAGCATTAAATAAGAATTATTATTTTGCAGACACAAAGCAATGAGGAGCAGCCTGGAGCAACACATTTGATCTTCAGTGGCTTTACAAAGGTATCTTGTTAATTCAAAGTTATTTTAGAATTAATAGGAAAGAAGTGTCACAGTACCCAATTAGACACTTTTCAGTTCTTGATAAATATAGCTATTAGTCACTATTTACAAACCTACTTTAATTCAAACTCTTTATGACACTTTAATTTGCATTTACATTTTGTTTTACAAATTTTAGAGTTTTTGTACATTTTAGCTTGAAAATTTTAAGTTGTATTTCTTTATTTCTTTCTTATTTAAAAATTTTAGAGTTGTATACATATACCAAGGTCTTATAAAAGTGTTTCATTTTCTGTCTTTACATATTAGATATTGATAATCATTTTCTGTCTTTACTTATTTGATATTGTTAATCATATTTTAGGACCAAGTGATGGCAGAACTGAAGCCATATGCCTCAAAAGAGAAAGGTACAGCAAAGCTCTTCAGAATGCTATTCAATATAGAAGAGATTAAAGGCCGCTCATTGTTTGGTATGAGGAAAGGGAACAGAGAGTCTAAAGCCAGACCTTCTTGTGCAGACAAGGCAAAACTTAAGTTCTTGGAAGGTAACTAATGAACTGAATGAAAATATCATTTTTGATTCTGCGTATATTTTCTGCCTTGGAGAAATAAGAAAAGTCTGATTCTTCCACGTCTGCAGTGCTGTTTTTTAAAGTGTTTTAATCATATCTATGCACTCAAATTGAATATATAAATATCCAATAGTCATATAAAAATGTAAGCTTATGTTTTTAATTATTGTATTAATCATTCATAATTTTTTTTTGTTTTAGATTGTGCGCTCGAAAAGTTGCCGACAACCTAAAGGACTGAACTCAAACCGTCCAGGAATAGCAAGATAAACTGAAGAAAATAAATGGACTAATGTTTTGCTATTTTTTGAGACAATATATAACTTCATATGGAAACATTAAAAAGGATTATTTTTAAAATTTGTTTGTTTCCAATTTAGGGTACAGGGTGACTTTCAAGCAGTTTCCAGCTATTGCCACCCACAAGGTGGAAAATTTCTAAAAGGGTGAAAATAGGTGGCATTTAGTGGAAACTGAATTTGCCACTATCTGGTGGCAAAATGGTGGAAAAGTGTCTAAATACTCCACCAATTTTCCACCCTTATGGTGGCAAAAGGTGGAAATAAGTGGCATTTGGTGGAAAATAAGTTTGCCACTCAATGGTGGCATAATGGTGGAAATTTGTCTAAATACTCCACCAATTTTCCACCATTATGGTGGCAATAAGTGGAAACAAGTGGCATCTAGTGGAAAATGAGTTTGCCACCCTAAGGTGGCATAATGGTGGCATTATGGTGAAAGTTTGTCTAAATACTCCACCAATTTTCCACTCATTGGTGGCATTTAGTGTAAAAAAGGTGGAATTAACTGGAAAATTATATAACATCAGTCCTGCTCAAATTTTTCACCATTTTCATGATTTGGGTGGCGTTTTGGTGGCATTATTGGTGGAAAATTGTCTAAATACTCCACCATTGAAAAGGGTGGCATTTTAGTGGCAAATCTAGGGACGGGGATCTACTAATTAATTTTCGTACTTGTACATGTATATCTGGTTTCAAGTTCACAGAGTACAATTATAAATAGATCTACATTTATTATACAAATGAACATGTATTATTCCCCGCGAATCGCGGCAAATGTTCACGGCAAAATCGCCGCGAGTTGAATTCGCGGCAATTGTCTCAAGTTGCCGTGAATTCGCTCGCGTTATAAAGCATGAGAGTTTGCCGCGAATACGCGAAATGTGTGGGTTTCGCGTGTCCAGTACTGTATAAGGAACATGTGCAAGAGCTTCCTTTGTTTTAGAAAAATAACAAAGGTAATCAAATAAAATGGAAGTTGAGCATACACATTCTATTCCTAAGAATTATTTTTATTCCTTTTAGAAAGCACATGCTTTGAAATGTTAATAACTATTGCCTTTGAAGCATGCAAAAATTCCTTACAAACCTGCCCCAATACTATCTTGTGGCATTTGTATGGCAGTTTGGAAAATTAACATCCCCCCAATAATACATAGGAACATGGGCTATGATCTGTTACCAGAAATAAGGCTTTTAAAAAAGTTATTTTGTACTACTAAAATTCTTCATCAGTCCACCTAATTCAATAAGGAGAGCATTAGATTATTAGTCCCCTATCGGTTTACCGGAGGGGACTTTAGGTTTACCGTCTGTCTGTCCGTCAGTCCGCACTCACAGGACAGTAATTATGTGGCTAGAGGGACAATAGGTAACTGTTCTTTCTCTTTGATGTCATTCATTCCGTAATGCTTTTATGTGGCTATTTTCTTTTGTGTGGCTAAAAAGAACAATAGAGAGAACAATAGAGTAGCCACATTATTACTCTCCTGTTAGAACGTCCGTCGGTCAGTCCGTCCGTCCACAAAACTGGATCCCGCGATAACGCCAAAAGTAGAAAATAGACTGAAAATATGGCAAATTTAACACATAAACTGGATCTAGTGATAATGCAAAAAGTACTGAAAATATTTTTATGAAACTTGACATATGGGTAGATGGCAGTATGGAGATTATGCATGTCTTTTTCTTTTCACCTATTTTGAAAAAAAATGGTTGCCATGGCAACAAATAGGCTTAAAACATGGCAAATATAACAATATTTGTGTTTAGTCAAAAAAAGATGAAATTTTTTATGAAACTTAAAATATGGATAGATGGTAGAATGGAAATTATACACATCATTTTAATCGTGACTATAGGGATTATACATGTATTGAGAACTGTCATACTTAACAAACGTCGGCAACCTCGTCAAGATTTCTGATTCTAGTTTTTAGGCCTTTTCACTATAAGTTCTTTATTTCTTAGGGTATTTATTTTTCAAAACTTCAAACATAAGTGAATGGCCAATTGCCCTTCAGGATTTTGATGGGGTTCTAACCGGTAGGGGACCTATGGATTGCTTGCAATACTATGATAATTGCTTGATAATCCAGGGATGCTGGTTTGTTCATCGAGCAAGGCATAATTTCTCTGTGACAATTAATCTGAGAGACATCAAGTCTAATGGTGATTTGTCTATCACTACTGACTCAGAAATCATGTAGGTTTAGTAGTAGGTTTACTTGAGAAGAAATTGTTAATTATTGGTAAGTTATCCATGTAGCCTGGTTAGATGGATTGATTGCCAAAATATGTGATCAAAAACGTGTGTTAAAATCGACTTTCAAATCCAGATAAACAATCAAACATCTTAATGCTTTAATTTTGAATTTCAGGGAAATGTTCGATTATTAAAACTGCTTCTTTCAAAGGGAGCTAACTGCCATGAGAAGGATAATGAAGGGCAAACTGCCCTGCATTTGTGTACCAGACATAAGTCACCGAAATGTATCACCCTGTTGCTACGGCAACTGTCGCCGGGTGAGATTGATGATCAAGATAGAAATAAGGTAGATTACCATCTTATCAGTGTATGCATTTTGATGATATTTAAGATTTCTTGTTTATATTTCTCTAGTAGTTAAGTGACTATAGAAAAACCAATCCAGAATTTTTATCTTTAGATATAGAGCATGTGCATTGAAGACCACCCATCTACATCTTAATTAAGTGAACAAATTTCCAAAACTACTCTTGAGTGATCTTTGTAGAGAATGAATAGTTATATGTTTTCAAATATTTGATATTGTGTAGTTACATATATGTATGTGCATATAATTATAAGTGTTAGAATTTCTCAGAAGAGGAGAAAAATGTATGAAAATTTCCTTTTCCTTGTCATTGTAGTCTAGATAGTTATTTGAGTATTTATATATTTCAGAGGACAGCATTGCATTGGGCAGCATCATATGGTAATTTAGAACATGTGAAAATGCTGATCAAACAGGTATGTTGCATTTAAAAGCTGCAAGTCTCGAGAAAATCAAAGTTGAAAAAAATGGTTAAGATTGTAAGAAAGGTTATAAAAATTCAAGATTCAAGTAATGATTTACATATTACATGTGATTAATGACTGATTTGCAGTATTTTATCACCATATTTGTACTGTGTGATTGATGCAGTAAGTATATTGACATCTTTAAGGTAATTTACATGGATTGCAAATGTCATTTGCAATGTGTTAGATACTTTTTTTCACTTCTCAATACTGGAAGCATGCTGCTTCAATATATTTTTGTTCATAATTATGGCTGATGTGTTATTTGACAAATACATGTACTGAATCAGAAGTGTTGTTATTGGTATGTTGGTATGTAAAAGAGCTGTTATTGATTCAGTTCAAAGCATATTGACGATACATCTATATCAGCTGACAAATATCAGTGATCAATATCTTGATAAATACTCGTTATTACTTATATATAATTCACTTTAGATGATTTTAGTAAAATACATGTTCTGTTCATACAAATATATTGAGTCCTGTTCATAAACGTCCTTTGCATGATTTTTTTCCTGATCTTTTATTGTGATCTCTACTATGAAATATGTCAATTACAGCCTAGTATTAAACACAACCGCTTGCTTTTGTATATGTTTTGAATGAATTTTTGTAATTTAGAGACATTCAATTATTAGGTAAAAATTGGCGATTTTCTAAAATGTGTATCGATTATTGATCAACATAAAAATATCAACGATACATCGATATTGTCACTATCAATGACAGCTCTAGTATGTATTCTGCATAATTGTAATGCAAGTTGTCAATTTATTATAATTTCATAATTGTCATTTTAGGATTCAAACATCGGCATACCTGATATAGAAGGTAAAACACCACTCCACTGGGCAGCCAGCAGCAGGGATCCGGAGGCAGTGAACTGTGTGAAACTTATACTGGTATGGTATTTTCCTGTATTTCATATCCCCAAGGGGCGTCCGTGGCCAAGTGGTTAAGGTCGTTGACTTCAAACCACTTGCACCTCACCACTGTGGGTTCGAATCCCGACAGGGACTTTAGATTATTTCATGTGAGGAAGCTGTCCAGCTTGCTTACAGAAGCTTAGGTGCAGTATGTTTCTTAAGTAATGCAAGAAGCGCAGCAGATTATTTTTAGCCAGTGAAGCTGTAAAGTCACTATTACCTTTATGGTATTGTTGCAACTTAAAATCCAACAAACAAACAAAATACAACAAACTTATGCAGTGATTGCCTAGCTAAAGACAAAGTTTTTGTCTTGTATGATATGGTGGAGGTTCAATCCAAGGCCTTTTTCCAGTTAAAGGTAGGGTTCTAATTGTTTCCTTGATTACAGCTCAGTTTTTTGGTGATAGTTCTTAACCTTATTTTTTGTGGGGTTTTAAAGTTTCACCAATATTCAGTATTTAAATGATAGATTTGATCAGATGACTATATATAATTTTGTTAACATTTATTTCAGGACACAACTCCCAGTGTTATAAATTGGCAAGATTTTGAAGGTAGAACTGCCCTACATCTAGCTGTAGCTGATGGCAATGCAAATGTAGTGAAAGGATTGGTATGTATCGTATTTACTTACACATAAGACTGGCCATCTTTATGTCGGGGTTCTTACTGGCCTTTTAACACATTTCTTCACAGATGAGATTTAAATTTTACAATTGAATTTGCAAACTTTAACCCAGACTATAACACATTGGCCAATTTCCTACAGCCTAAAAAATTCACATGTGTGTGCACCTTGATGAGCTCTACCCACCAGACATATTAAGAGGTTACGGGATTGGAGGTCAGAGTCACCAGGGTCAAAGTCACCCCAGGGCATGGTGTTCAAACAAAGTGCTTGTAAGACTGGAAAATAATTAAGTAATAAGCACATATACTTCAAGGCTAAATTAATTAGATATTGGTTAAATATTTATTACATTAATCTCTAGGAATTTTGTGTTATCTTTTTGAAAATATTTTTGTTATTAATGATAAGCATTAAGTTAGGCTTTTAATTTTTAGCATATTAAAAGATTCCTTCCCATTCCTTACACGTTTCTAGGCTATAAGAAGGACATTTGTGGTAAGAAATAAGCTAGTTAAACTGGATTGGAGGTCATAGGAGCTTTTGCAAATGCATAGAATATATAATGAAGTGAGCTTGTTAGACACATGAGATATATGATAAATTTGTTGTATAAAAAATGAAAGGAAAATAGTTGAAAGTGAGATAATAATGTAAATCACTCATTGTTTATTTGAAATATAATAAATTGAGATTAAAACAAACAAACTTTAGAGTCTTTTTTCATGATTATTGAATGCATGCACATATTATACTTCAAAGTTGGGAAGAACCATATTCCAGTCATAAAGCAAAAAAAATTTTTTTGTTTAAAATGATGTGACTGACTCTGAAGCTGACATGAACCATAAGTTGGTATCATTTTTGCAATGACACAGGTTTGAAACTCCTATTTTTACACTCTTCGAGGACAGTATTGTGTCGCGGCTAGGGATTGCTGATCGTGTTGGTTCAAACCCTGTCAGAGGGAAGTCGTTGTTTCCTTGAGCAAGAAACTGTAAATTCATTGCTTAGTACTAGTTAGTTCCAGGAATCGACCCGGAGAGTGTTTCAATAAACTTACAGCTTCCAACACAATCAAACTAAAATAAATTTGTATATTAATCTAAACCAAAAATCTATGAAACGGAAAGACGTGTACTGATCTAAATATATCTTGTAGTATATATATTTTCTATGGTATACAGGTGGCTGTTGAGAATTGCAATGTATCGGCACTAGATAATATGTTTAGAACTCCTCTACACTGGGCAGCTGTTCTAGGTATGTAATCTCTTTTATTCATTGAAAAACGCAAGTCTTAATTTTGTAGGACTGTAAGTTTTACATGCCTAGAATTGACATATTGCAGAATTCTAATCTTAAAGCTGCATGTCTCCGGATAAGCCAAAATATTTCAAGAAAATCCAATTTTAGAAAATTGTACTAAGTTTTTAAGAAAAGTAAAAAGATAAAAGATTCAAGTGGTATAATTTACATGTTATGTGTGATTAAAGGCTGATTTTGCAGTATTCATCTCCATATTTCTACTGCGTAACTAACAAAGTAAGGGCTATTTTTGCATGTTTTTACCTCTTTCTGGTAATTTACTTGGATTGTAGGCGACATTTGTAAATTTGATATATTAATATCTTTGATCACTTCACAAAATTTTCCTTTAAGAAATTTTTTTTCATGAAAATAGCATGAATCTTGAGGTATGCTGCTTTAATGTCAATCATGAGAGCCCCACTTGGCTCAAAAAGATTTCATCCGAATTGTTATCCAAGTGTTTCAGGTTTGATCTCTGGATGAGGCTAAATTTCTTAGTGACAAAATTGAACTATGACATTGTAAGTCTAATGGTCATTTGTCTCTCACTGCTGATTTAAATATCATGTGGGATTTAGTAGTCTACCACCAGTTTATTACTGGTTAGTTATCCAGGAAAGCCATTTAGGTGGATTTTTCTGAGGACCAAAAAATGTGCTAAAGTTATGAGAGGCACATGGTGGGTTTCTGATTCCACCCATTAGAATATGCAACACAACCTTTGCTTTTGATACTGGCATTATAGAGGGTTGCCCTCTGCTCTAAAATTTTATTATTGTGTCAAACACAGACCAAAATAGTATTTCATATTATGACACAAATTTATGAGTCTACTGGTTGAAGTGGCATATAAACATTTTCAATTATCACTGAATTTATTTTAGTAGTTAATATATCTTTTTCATTTTTCAGGTCATTCTAAAATAGTGTCTCTTCTGCTAGACAATAATGCAGACTTCTCTAGTTCAGATCAAAATGGTGCTACCCCGCTACATTATGCTGCCCAAAATAACTTTGATGTAAGTATGATTATATTATATATCTGATCAAGATATCTATCATTTTCATTGTACTTGACCTTTTCATCATATTTGCAAGACCTTTAAGTAAATTAAGGTGACTGTATAAAACATTTTGTTGTTCTTTGTCAATTATACAGAAAGGATGACATACATGTATATCCTTTTATTTTAACTGTATGGCAAAAAACTCGGCCATTTGAAATAATTAATCTCATTTTACTTTCATTATAATCAAGATTACTTTAAATACATATGCTTTATAGTCTGTAACATGACTTACTATTGTCAAGTTTCCAGTATTTTCTTTTATTCATGTGCTTCAATTGCAATCTGAATAATGTTCCTAAAACAACAATAGGAATTCAGATAATGATTATATGGAATATAACACATCATGTTAAATAGGTAGATAAACATTCATTACAAAATGACAGAAACTTTTTCTTCAATGACATGTTGAAAGGTTAAAAGTAATATAAAACATACTTGAGCCGCTTCATGACAAAACCAACATAATGGGTTTGCGACCAGCATGGATCCAGACCAGCCTGCGCATCTGCGCAGTCTGATCAGGATCCATGCTGTTCGCTACAGACCCTATAACAAGTAATGAAACTGCTAGCAAACAGCATTGATCCTGATCAGACTGCGCGGATGTGCAGGCTGGTCTGGATCCATGCTGGTCGCAAACCCATTATGTTGGTTTTGTCGTGACACAGCTCACTTATTTTTCCCCAGGAAACATGTGAGATGTTTTTGGCTCGTGCCAGTGTCACTGATGAAGCTGATGTTGAAGGGCGTACAGCGTTTATGTGGGCCGCGGGTAAAGGCGCTGACCAGGTTATCTCAGTCTTTATTAAACATAATGTCGATATACAGCAAGTGGACAAAAATGGTGGATCAGGTAGGATGTAGTTAGTTTTGATTTAAAGGTTCCATCTATAAATGTTAATTTCCTTCTTATGACTTTTCTAGTAAGCAGACATATTTCAAATTGCTTGAAATTACAATTTGTCGTAATATTTGTCCAAATTGTTAGAATTGCATCATTACCCAAATGGTGTGAAGAGTGTCAAAATTCACAATTTGCCTTTTGAATTAATGTAACTTGCTTTTTTGCTAAGACATTAATTTCATTATTAAAAAAATGTCTTTAGTTGTTTGGCACAAACACACAAAATATGATAAGTTTTGCCCCATTCTATCTAGAGGTCTACACATTACTTTATACAGTTCATAAAAGTCTGTCATGAAGACATTATAGTGAAAACTGAACCCTGCCTGGGTTTGGCCAATAATAGCAAAATATTTCTGACTTTGCTTTAAAAATTTTTTAGTCTGTCCATAAAAATACAATTTGCCTTTGGACCTTATATGGACTATTATATTTTGTCTCTTTTTTTGAGCTATGAAGTTCTGTCATGGTGTTGTTTGTTGAAGTGAATTATTTACACTTGTAATTCACTTGTTTAGACATAGTATAATAATATATATTTTTGCAATGAAAATAAACTAAGTATCAGTGAAATACACAGTTTATATTTTGTAGCTTTACATGCTGCTGCTCTTTCTGGACATGCACGTTCAGTGAAGTTATTACTGGATCACGGGGCTCATATAGACGCTGCCGATTTTATGAAGCATACACCGTTGTTCCGAGCTTGTGAAATGGGCCATACTGACGTTGTACAGACTTTGATAGATGATGGAGCAAGGGTTGACATGCTTGACGATGATGGCAGATCTCCGCTGCATTGGTATGTGTACACCAATTATTTACGTTTGCTTCTGATTTGTACCTAATGCCAGTTCAATAACCATGTATTTTCGATATTGGACGCTACATGTACCTTAATGTCATGAATTAGATTATATAAAGACATTTTCCATGTCCTGTTTAATGAATAATATAAATGTCATGATTGACCAATGAAAATCAGTGTAACAAATGTCAGAATTATGAAGATATTTTTTATATCCTATGAAGATATTTTTATTTCTTATACAAGATATCATTTTTCTTTTAATCAAACTTGTTAAATTCTTAAAACACTGCACTATATGTATAAATTCAACAAGAGCCAATTATTATACTTGCCCAGCTACCACAACTTCTTTAACTCTTAGCCTGCTGTCTACAGGTACAAATTCTCCCCATGTGACCAGTGCAGACCAAAAGCGGCTGGCTCATTATTGCTGTCAGATCATGGTCTGCACTGTTCGCTATTCAGTCAGAACATACTTTGAAATTTTTCCCTTAAAATGTGAATAGTTTTGTCCAGATTGCAGAATGGACAAGTCATTGTTTTTTTTTTGTTAATTGATTTATTTATCAAATTTTTATATATTGCAGGGCTGCTCTAGGTGGACATGCATATATATGTCAGACTTTAATCAAATATGGTGTAGACCCTAATATTAAAGATTCTTCAGGGTAAGTTGCTTGAAATTATTTGAAAAATGTTTAGCTTTACTATTCTGAAATCATTGAAGGTCAATTTGGAAGACCCTATGTCAAGTATTTTTAATAGGATATTCCTTGTTTTAAATTTCTATATGATGCAATGCCTTGTTTTACTATCAAGCTCTGAGGAAAGTTGATGGAGATGTACAACTGACAGCTCTTGTGAGCTTAATTCTTGGAAGAATAGTAGGACTATTGTCTTAATAAACTGTGTCATATCCTTCATAAGCTAAGTAAATAGAGATATTGTTTGAGCTAATAAAGGTGTTTTTTTTCCTCCTGTATGTTTCCACTAGCCCAACATAGGTATATTTTCTCCTAAAATACCCTGTGCACATTCTTGACCAGAGCCATGACTTAGCAGCAGCTGACTTATATCAGCTTGTTCATAAATTGAATTGACTGACAGAAAGCTGTCCCAGTAAATGGCATCTGCTATGTACCATGTACATTGTATATTAAATTGAATTGAAATTGAAAATTTTATAAAATTTGCGGGTAAATTCCATTCTCAAATGGTGGAATTTGATTTCAGATTTTTCCCCTTTTCTGATTTACGGCACTATATTTTCTTCTTCAGAAAGCTACAGATTGTTTTGAAAATTGAAAAAAAGGCACTGTTAAATAACTATGGTAAATTATCAAAGAAGGTATGTTAATGTTATTTTATATTTACAGACGAACCCCGATACAGTGTGCAGCATATGGAGGCTATGTTAACTGTATGTCTGTACTCATGGAACATAAAGCTGACCCTAATGCTCATGACCATGAGGTGAGATATTTATTTCTTCTTTATCAGTATATTTGTAAAACCTCTTGCTTATATTTCAATAGTCTGAACAGTGTTTGTTTCACTCTGTTTGGATTAGGTCTGACTCTGCCCAATTTGGAAATTATAGAATTGTGAAATTTGGGAAATTAGGAGATTTCTGAGTCCCTACTCCAGCAGAATAAATACATGTTTTTGATTTGTTGTAGTTATTGGGGATTTTGGGAAAATACGCATTTTCTGTCCATCTGGAAAAGGATTTAATGGACTTGTCTAAAGAAAAACAACACTGTGTTCATTTTGTTTTACATTAAAATTATGAAATGTTTCAACACAGGCTACATTAGCTATCACTATGATTTTAACACAGATCTGAAATGTATAGGTATGTGGAAAAATTCTACAGTTTCAATCATGCCAGGGATTATGAATTTCATGTGAGGAAGGTATCCATGAGGAAGATATCCAGCAGGCTTACAGAAAGCTTGTGGTGTAACTCAGGTCCCTACCTGTTGGTGAAATAATGATAATAAGGCAAATATAAGAGTGTGCATCTTGGGTTAAGCTGGAAAGTCACCATATGACATTCACATTTTTATCACATACCCGTGCCGATTTTGTGACTCCGTAAAATTGGTATTTTGTGACGTCATTTGCGTTATACAAACATAGTGTAAAGACGCACTAAATGGAAGCGTTCCACTATAGGCGTGTTAATGAAAAATTACTCTTTTACAATTAAAACAGTCTTTGATAAATAGAATACTATATTCTTGTAGGTTCATTACCGAATTTATTTAAATTCATTTAATAAAGTAATATTTTGCTACCAGAGGCTTGTCAATAAACACTGATGAACCTATACTCATTCAATATCCTCTATATGTATTTTATATATTATAGGGTATGACGGCATTACACTGGGCATGTAGTAAAGGTCATCTAGATGCCGTCAAGTTACTGATAGAATATAGAACATTTCCTAACCACATGGAGTTTACAGAAGACAGGTATTGTATAATTTCAAACATTTTTTTTGACATTATGATTTTAAATAACTAGAGAGAGGCATCCACCTTGGTGTGATCATAAATCACAAAGTTCATTTTAATTTTAAATATTTTATTTACACACTTTTTCATAGTGGTATGGCATCAGCCTTTGTAATAAATGGTCACAAAATGCACAGTTTTAAATTATATTTATTATCATAACATGCCATGTACCTTTAGCTTAGAAATTAATGTCAGAAACTACAAAATGCACAATTCTAAAAGTCAATTATAATCATTAACATAGTCATGGTCTCAAACCACTAAATTTCACATTTTTATTTTATAGGTACACACCATTAGACTACGCATTAATGGGAGAGCACCATGAAGTGGCTCAGTACATGTTAGAACAGGGGGCGCTTTCAATAACCGGTATACAAGATATCGCTGCTTTAAAAATCCAGTCAGCGTTCCGAGGGTACCGAGTGCGGAAAACATTTAAAGAAAATAAACGATTGCTGATGAAGCATGAACAGCTAAAGAAAGAGGCAGCGAGGTAAATCATTAACTTTCTTTTCAAAATGATATATTTATCCCTATTCTTAGGCTGTTGAATATCTAAGATTGACTCAGAAATCGAAAAAATTTCACTTGTCTGCTCGTTATTACGAGTAGAATTAAGAGAACTCGACTCGATGCACTGGTTCCAGCTGTGTAAGGGCAGATGACCAATTTTTAGCTCACCTGTCACAAAGTGACAGGGTGAGCTTTTGTGATCGCTTTTCGTCCGGCGTCCGTCCGTCCGTCGTCCGTCCGTCCGTCCGTAAACTTTTACTTAAAATGACATCTCCTCATAAACCACTAAGCCAATTTCATCCAAACTTCACAGGAATGTTCCTTTGGTGGTCACCTTTAAAAATTGTTCAAAGAATTTAATTCCATGCAAAACTCTGGTTGCCATGGCAACCGAAAGAAAAAACTTTAAATATCTTCTTTTAAAAAACCATAAGAGCTAGAGCTTAGATATTTGGCATGAAACATCTTCTAGTGTGTGTCTACCAAGTTTGTTCAAATAAAAGCCCTGGGGTCAAAATTGGCCCCGCCCCGGGGAGTCATTGATTTTGCCTATATGCATATAGTAAAAACTTAAAAAATCTTCTTTTAAAGAACCCAAAGAGCTAGAGCTAAGATATTTAGCATGAAACATGTTCTAATGGGTGTCTACCAAGTTTGTTCAAATAAAAGCCCTGGGGTGAAAATTGGCCCCGCCCCGGGGGTCATTGATTTTCCCTATATGCATATAGTAAAAACTTAAAAAATCTTCTTTTAAAGAACCCAAAGAGCTAGAGCTAAGATATTTAGCATGAAACATGTTCTAGTGAGTGTCTACCAAGTTTGTTCAAATAAAAGCCCTGGGGTCAAAATTGGCCCCGCCCCGGGGGGTCATTGATTTTCCCTATATGCATATAGTAAAAACTTAAAAAATCTTCTTTTAAAGAACCCAAAGAGCTAGAGCTTAGATATTTGGCATGAAACATCTTCTAGTGTGTGTCTACCAAGTTTGTTCAAATAAAAGCCCTGGGGTCAAAATTGGCCCCGCCCCGGGGGGTCATTGATTTCCCCTATATGCATATAGTAAAAACTTAAAAAATCTTCTTTTAAAGAACCCAAAGAGCTAGAGCTAAGATATTTAGCATGAAACATGTTCTAATGGGTGTCTACCAAGTTTGTTCAAATAAAAGCCCTGGGTTGAAAATTTGCCCCGCCCCGGGGGGTCATTGATTTTCCCTATATGCATATAGTAAAAACTTAAAAAATCTTCTTTTAAAGAACTCAAAGAGCTATGGCTAAGATATTGAGCATCAAACATGTTCTAATAGGTGTCTACCAAGTTTGTTCAAATACAAGCCCAGGGGTCAAAATTGGCCCCGCCCCGGGGGTCATTGATTTCCTTTATATGTGTTTAGCAAAAACTTTAAATCTTCTTTGAAAAAACCCAAATAGCTAGAGTTTAGATATTAAGCATGAAAAATCTTCTAGTAAGTGTCTATAAAGTTTGTTCAAATAAAAGCCCTGGGGTCAAAACTGGCCCGGCCCCAGGGGTGTCATTGTTTTTAACTATATGTGTATAGTAAAAACTTTAAAAAAATCTTCTTTTAAAAAGCCCAATGAGCTAGAGCTTAAATGTTTAGCATGAAACATCTTCTTATGGGTGTCCACCAAGTTTGTGCAAATAAAGCCCTTGGGTTAAATTGGCTCTGCAACGTTGGGGGGGGGGGTGGTGGGGGGGGGGGGGGGGGCCTATATACAGGTGAGCGACATTAGGGCCATCATGGCCCTCTTGTTGATACAGGGGCCTCAATAGCTGCATGGTTAAGGTTGCTGCCTTTGAAAGACCTTAATACAGGGACCTCCATAATTCAAGTTTGCTGGCTTTGAAACCCCTTAATACAGGGAACCTCCATAGTCTAGTTTGCTGGTTTTGAAACCCCTTGAAACAGGGACCTTCATATTTAAGTTTGCTGGTTTTGAAAGCCCTTGATGCAGGGGCTTCTATAGTCTAGTTTGCTGGCTTTGAAACACCTTGAAACAGGGGCCTCTATAGTCTAGTTTGCTGGTTTTGAAACCCCTTAATACAGGGACCTCCATATTAAAGTTTGCTGGTTTTAAAACCCCTTAATACAGGGACCTCCATATTAAAGTTTGCTGGTTTTGAAACCCCTTAATACAGGGACCTCCATAGTCTAGTTTGCTGGCTTTGAAACCCCTTGATAAGGGGCTTACATAGTCATATGGTCAAGGTTGCTGGCTTCAAACCCTTTGCCTATCACTGTTGCAGCTTGAGAATTTTTAATGTGATAAACCTTTCTATCCAGCTTGCAAAAGATTAATGGTTCTGCTCAGGTGCTGGCTAAGGCTTGAATAATACACTATAAAAAGCACATGAGCTCTGCCCTTTTCCAGGACAACAAATAAGTCACCATGTGACCTTTACTATGTTTATGTTTAAATAAAATAACATAGACAATATGTTGGAAAGGAAATTCATGAAAAAGAATTTCCAGGACAATATTATTTAACTTTTCAGACAATTAAAGAAGTGTATGCATTATATGTATTAGTTAATCCTGGAAGATATATTAATTGCAAAATTTGTTTCAAGAATAATCATAAAGAAAAACTGTTTTAAATTAATAATACTGAGATTTATTGGTTTATACAGAAATTTATTTTAGTTTGATTGTGTAGAAGGCTTTAAGCTTATAGACACACGAATCCGTTCCTGAAATCAATGAGTGGAAAGTTTCTTGCTCAAGGAACTACTTACCTTGACCGAGATTTATTGAAGTTAATTTTTAAACGCCCAATTTTTTAAATTTTCAAAAAAAGGCCCTGAAGAGTTCAGGGAAAAAGGAAGACGAAAAACATCCAAAAATTGGGGACAGTACGCAAAACAAAAAAACGGAAGTAAATAAATCGGATCACGACACAAACCGGGGGGGTGACCCCCACGGGAAGTGGGGTCTTTTCAGCACACATCCCAGAAATGCCCCAAAAATTGAGCCCCTGACAAGGGAAATTTTTCGGTTAAATTTAAGCAGCAAAAATCACCTGTTTTTTGTCCCCACCCCCCTTTTTTTTTAGTATCTCTTTTATATATTTTTCTTTGCCCCTTTCACAATTAAAATTAGCTTGGATCATTATTTCATTTTCATACATACGGCTTATTCCCCTATATTAAAAAGTTTTTAAAAATCAGACTAAAAAATCCCCAAAAAAAAAAATGCCATTTTGATTAAAAACTTTCATTATTCATTCCTTGTATTCATTCCAGGGCATTTTTAAGATCCAATTGATTGGGCACATTTTCAATTTTTATAAAAAACTTTACTTTGTAAATTTTCAGGCTATGCCAAAAAATGCTGAAGTGTCAATCAAAATGTGCTCACTCTGTCTTGATTCATTGTATGTGAAAATCAAATAGTATTGATTTTGCTAAAGATCAGTACCTAAAAGGGACTGGATAAAAAATGCTCTGTTGAACTGATAAAAGATGTCTTGATCTGTATCTGTTTGTTGTGAACACTTACTCAAATTTTGAATGATTTTCATAAAGTTTTATTATGCTCTCTGCTATTTTTTCAAGTGAAACAAACAGTTACTGCTTTGTTCTTCTATTTTTCTGTCATCTTGGGTGGTCTTTAACTTTGTATGGAGTTAGGAATTATTGGGGTCAACGTCAAGGTCACCAATGCTAAAAATAAAAATTTTACACTTTTGTTCATACGACCTTTTATCATGGACCAATGTCTTTCATATTTGTTGAGTACATACATATCTTGGGTGGTCTTCTAACATTGGCTATAGTGAGGGTTCACTTAAGTCAAGGTCGAAGCCGCCAATGCTAAAAATAGGTTTTTTTACACAATATTTACTCATACAGCCTTTATTTGTTGAGCAATGGCTTGATGAACTTTGAGAAACATGCAGGTTTGGGACCATTCATTGATAAATCTTGTTTCCAATTACTTACACCATGATTTTAGCTTTGTGAAAGTGACATAGGGGAGCAATTATCAAAGTTATATTTATTCTTGTTATAAGTCTTGTTTCCTCTGTGCTTTTTTCTATTTTGAAAACTAAGAAGTGTTTGATTCATCAGTGCTTTAGATTATTTCTGAACTGCTTGTTTCATTATTGTGAGAGGACCTGAATTTATTTCATGCACAGATCCTGAGAGAGGGTAAGGGGGTCATGACCCTCCTGAGGTTTCATATGTACGTGGAACTCTCTGTCCCTGCAATTTTGATAACAACTTATGCTTTTTTAGTGAAAATCACACAAAAACTAATGAAAATCAGCAAAATTTTGACTTGTGAAGCCCCTCTTGAAAACTAGTAAAATGTCCTTCTACCATACCTTTAGAATATTAATTAGTTAATTACCTTTTGACCATATCTTGCGACCCCTCAGATAAAATAAAACCGGGGATCTGTGCCAATTTTGTGTAATTTAATCTGAACTCAAGTGAGTGATGGTTTATAACTGTTTACACATGTATATAATATATATGAGCTGCGCCACGAAAAAACCAACATAGTGCGTTTGCACATCCGCGCAGTCTGATCAGGATCCATGCTGTTCGCTTACCAACCCTTTTACAAGTAGAGAATCTGATAGCGAACAGCAGGGCTCCTGATCAGACTGTGTGCACTATGTTGGTTTTGTCGTGGTGCAAAAAATAGGGGCTCATTATTGTAGTCTGTATTGATGTAGATAATATTAATTACAACCTGTATATATAACATTGTAGTTTACACCGTAGAACGTCACAGGTAGGGCAGATCACCTGGCTGTATGATGTAATCTTTCACTGTTACCTGCACTATTTTTTTCACTTAATCTTTTACTGTTTTACTCTTTTTCTGTTATGCCCTAAAAAAAAATTTATTTCTGGTCTCCGGGCTGAAAATAAAAAAGAAGGTAGCTAATAAGGAAAGCAGTACCACGGCAGAATTCTTTCCAAGTTTTAAATTGGTTTTGTATCTATTTGTAATAATGTGCTTTGCTAAAAAAAGTTGAAAAAGACCATAAGCTAATATGCCAAAGAATTAGCATTTTTATTAACCCAACAATATACATATATATAAATTACAATAGATTTAAGAAAAAAGATTTTTAAAAAAGCAGAAATGAAACAATGAAAAATATGCAGCATCGTCCTGCAAAAACATGCAGTATCATCTGCAAATAAGAGAGAAAAGGAGAAACCCTGAAATAAAACCTTTTTTTTATCCTGTATTTTCATTTCAGCACAGTTTTATTCTTGGTTTTTTAATTAGCTTCCCTTTCTTGTGTTGTTTTTCATTTTGTATTTTTCTTCATTTAAATTTGAAGTTATGTTCATCATTTTTATCCCTTTTACATATAACATTGGGTTTAAAGTTTTCAGAGTTACTTTCCTGAAATTCTTTGAACATAATTGCTTAGTAGCAGGATTTCCTAGATTTTTACCTATGTTTAAGAATAGCTCATAAAACATGGGATTTTAAAAGGACTCCACTGAGGTTTTTTGAACTTGGACCGGACCTGTAAATATTTTTTCGAAAAATTAAATATTTTTTTTGATGTAGGTCTAGACCACTAATTTTGTTTTACAAAATTGCGCTCAACTCTTTTTTTCCCCAAGAAAAAATAATTGGGAAAATGAAATGACCAAAAAATGTTGAAAAGTTTTTCCACTAAAAATGGAGCAAAAGAAATCCAAAAATTCCCCAAGGGGGGGCAGAAAAAAAGAATTTATTGAGAAAAAGCAAAATGAATCAAATAAAAATTACGGCCAAGTTATTAAAATGTATTTATGTTTACTTTTGGTAAAAATTTTTTATTTAAAATGCATTGAAACCCCAAATTAAAATTTTTAAACTGAAAATGTTTAATTTGAATAAAAAAGAATTAACTATTTTAGGGGGATGCTGAAATTCCGTATTAGGGGTTAAAGAAAATTTTGGGTTTTTTCCCTAAAAAAAATGCCACTTCTTTTAATGACACTAAAATTTCATAGGGTGCCCACAATAGTGTGTAGATTTTTCAAAACAAATCATATCTACTTTAAATAAATTCCAAACTTTTTTAAATTTTTATACATACAAAGAGACTGTTTTACCAAATTATAATATTTTTAAAAAAAAAAAATTTAAAGCAAAAAAGTTTTACCTTTAAAACCCCTTGGACCAATTTTTAAACAAAAAAACAAAATTTCCCCCCCTTTGTATAAAATTACTTTCACAAGTTTCCAGTGTGAGAAAAAAAGGTTTCAAAAAAAGAAAAAACACACCTTTTTTATTTTTAATAATTTTTCGGGGAATTTTTCATAAAAAAGAACATTGGGTTTAAGGGCCTAGTTAGTTTTTTGATGTCATAAAATGGGATATAAAATTTTCTGTTTTTTGAATAAGACAAACATAACCTTTTTTGATTTTTGGGCGGGGCCAAAAAATAATTTAAAATAGATAAGGGGGTTTATTTTTTAAAATTTTTAAGGCAGTCACAATAATTTAAATTTTAAAAAGGTTTTATTAAAAAAATTCAGGCCCAAACCCAGAAAAAAATAAAATTTCTTTAAAATAAAAAACCCCTGGACCCCCCTTTTATCAAAAAAATGTGGTTCAAAAAGGGATTTTTGGTAATTACATATTTTATTTTTGGGAATTTTAAAAAATGGAACGGAATAAAAGGGGTTTAGTATAATATTCAACAAAATTTAAAAAGAAATAAATTAAAAACAAAAAAAGTATATAAATATTCCTTTATTTTCAAGGAATATTTTTTAACGTTTTTCCCAAGTACAATTTAAATTTAATTATTAATTGTTAAAAAAAATAATAAAAAAATAAAAGCAGTTTTGAATACCACCAATTCTATTGTAAAGCAATGCCCAAGGGGGTTATATTTGGGGTTTTTTCGGTTTGTTGGAAAATTCATTTTATTATTAAAATGAATTAAAGAAAAAAAGGGTAACTGGAGTGTATAATTTTTTTAAATAATCCTTTTTAATATTTTAAAACCCAAAACAGAAAAAAAATTTAAACCCTTTAATATGGATAAATGGTAACCAAAATTTCTTTGCCCCCAAAGCTTAAATATGTATCTTATGTTAAACTTTATAAACAGGGTACAACTGTCTGTTCTTGAGATTTTAAAAAAGTTTCTTTTTTAAAAAAATATTTTTTTTTTTCATACATTGAATATGGGAAAATGGGATTATAAGTAGAAAACCCTTTTTTTTATGAACCCTTTTAAAAAAATTTATTATCAATTTTAAGGGGTATTATATTTGTGTTGGGTAAATGAAACAGAAAAAAAAATAAAATTTGGTTTCGTTGGGAAATTTAAAAAAAGTTTATTTTGTTACATTTAAAATTGATGGGTAGTTGGGAAATTTTAAAAATAATCCGAACCGTACAGGGGATGTCATTGTTGTTTTTTTTTTTTTTTAATTTGAAAAATATCCCCAAAAAATTGAAAAAACCCCAGGAACTTGAAATTCTATCAATATTTAAAGGGTAATATCCAAATATACCCCCATTTCAGAAATAAAAAAACACAAAAGGGAAAGAAATGCCTTTTCCCACCCCCCAAAATAATTTTCGCCCAAAAAAATAACAAAACCCAAAGGACAAAAAATCTTTTCTGGCCCCTTTCGAAAACAATACCCAAATGCATCAAATTTCCACCGGGGTAAAATTTTTTTAATTGCATAGCTATGTAGGGGAAAAATTCAACTTTTCTTTAATTTTTTTTTCCCCGATCTCAGAGTTTTCGCCGACCCCATTTTGGACGTCCCCCGAGTTTTTTCTCATTTCTCAAATTTCATTGGGCAGTGGGACCCTTCTGAGTTTGGGTTTTTGGCCAATCAAATTTCCTGAGTTCTAGCTTAACAATTTCTTTTTTTTAAACCCCTCGGGCCCGGACCCAAAAAAAAAAGTCCCTTTTTAGGAATAGGGAAAAAAAAGATTTAGGGGCAAATTTTGGCCCCCAAAAAGTTTTGCGCATAATGACATTTATATATAAATTAAAATAATATATTTATATATATATAAAAAAAATATGTTTTGGGAAAAGGGACAGTTACAAAGTTCCTTTAATTTTTTATACGTTTATTTCTGTTAGCCCCTTTTTAAATGTTTCTACTTATCTTCAGACAGTAACGTATAAAATAAAAATTTAAAAAAAAAATTTAAAAAATACTAAAGTTTTTAAAAAATGCGGGAAACTTAAAAAAAACCCCGTTCGCTGGAAATGAGATATTCTTTTTAAAACCCTTTTATTAAAAAAGTATGAAAAAATTTCTACAAAATACATAGGGTAAATATTCTATAAAGGAGGTAATAAATAAGTATTAAAATTCAAAGCATTGAGTAATTTTAAAGTAGATACAACGTTTGCATTACGATAAATATTTTTTAATATTAGTGAGCAAAAACGATTTAAAAATAGTAGAAAATTTTTACTTGAAACTATGTGGAAAGGAAAAATATTTTTTTATAAAAATTTAAAATTTTGCATAAACCCCTTTACATAGACTAAATAAAGGGGGGTAAAAATATGTTTTAAAATGAAAAGCATTAAACTTATCATAGAAGTAAATGAAAAATTTTGTTTTACTAATAAGTACTTTTTTATACAATTAGCTAAACGAGTAAAAAAAACAGAAAGAAAATTTACTTAAAACCATGGGGAAATGTAAAATAATTATTATATTTTAAATACCCAAGTTTATTGTAGTGGGTTAATGTGAGCTGTTTAATTGTGGCTTTAATATCTTAAAAGAAATAATTTTTTTTCCTCTGAAATGATCATCAATTTTCGTACTTTATATGGGGAAAAAAATTTTTAAACTTTCCCCTAACACTCATGTGATTTTATCCCAAGAAAACAAAGTGATCGTATTATTTTGTTGTCTAGAAAATTTCTTTCGTAATTTTAATCCTTTTTTATTTTGCCCAAATAAAAATTTTTTGAAATTTTGGGGACAAATAATCTATATTTTACTTTTTTATTTATACGGGTCAACTTTTTTTTACGGGTGAAATTTTTGCTTTTTAAACTGAATTGTTTATTTTCGAAAATTGAAGGACATGTCTTCACCCTTCTGTCATTTTTTTACAGCGGAATTTTCCATTTTCAATCAAATCGGGGGGAAAAAAATTTTTTTTTAAGTTTTTCGGCTGTTTTTATTTTTATAATTCTTTTTTTTGTAATATTTTCTTCTTTTTTCACTCTTTTTTAGAATTGTTTTACAAATTTTTTAACTGGGAACATGTTTGTATTTCGGGGATTGTGGTTGAAACGAAAGGGATAACATCATGAGCGAATAGAAGTCTTCACGATCAGTGGTCTTGATGGGTCCCTTTAGATATACCTGCTTATTCCATGTTGTATCATTTACATCTGGATATTCTTTTGTTTAACTGTAATTTTAATTCTTCAACGCTTTTCTTGTAAGTCTTTATTTTTCACGATAGTAATAATTTTTGAAGCAAATTTTGAATGGTATATTAATTTAGTATGCTTAGGATAAATGATCAAAAAATCTAAATGGGTTGTGTTTCCGTAGTTTACAGTAAAAATCTGTAGAAATGATTTCCTACTTCAAAAAAAGAAATCCAAAAAAGCCATGCAGTTTCACTTTCTTTATATGGGAATTTGTAACTTTGGATGCAATTTTAAGTTCTTTTAAAAAATAAAAACGGGTAAATTTCTTTTGGTAAAATTAAAAAAAAGCAATCGTCAAGAAATCTTTTCCAGTTAAGTCTTAAATGTTTAAAAAATTCTTGTTGTTTTTTCTTTTCACCTTTCATAAAGAGTTTCTTCTAATATCGGGACTAAGGTAGCGAAAGTTGGAGCGATAAAAGTACCCATAGCTGCACCTTTTTTCTAAATATAGTTTTTCCCGTGAAGTAGAATCGTTTGTTGACAAAAAAAAGTTTTAGCGATTTTATTATGAATTATTTTGAAAGTTTGTCTTCTTTTCTGCTTTTTTTTCCATCCAGAATATCACAGCTTTCAATCCAAAAGCGGGGAATTTGGAATAATTTTATTACACAAAAGTGACTATTTAGATCATGATCTTTATTTTTTGGTAAATTTTCAAAAAGTCTAAATCATCTCTTAAAAAACTAGGAACAAAATTTTCCCTAGAGGTTTAAAAATTATATTAATATCGGGCCCGAGCTTTGTGTTATCTATTAGGTCCTCCCAAAAATAGGTCTAAAAGGTAAATCGTTTTAGGACACAAACTTTCAAATTGACTGTTTTTTCAATGAACAGAATTTTTTTACTTTTTTTGAATTTTTTGGGAAAACCCTAGAAATAACTTGTTGTGGTTCAAAATTTGTTAGATAGTCCGTTTTTTCTTTCATAAGCCCTCACCGATTTTCTAATAATGTCTGTAAAACAGTTTTGTTCTTTAAATTGCTCCTTCTTTTTCTTCGTAAAAATAGGATCATTTAATATAGATAAAATCTTTTCTTGTAAAAAATATATTCGCAAACAAAAGCCCTCCTTACAGCCTCTTTTAATTTTCAATGTTTTTTATCTTTTAGAGTTTTTAAATGCTTCGCGGTCATTACGGGAAATTTTGTTTCACGTGGGAGTTATTTCTAATGGATATTCTTTTAAAAGTGAAACGTCTTTTCCAAGCTGTGTCTTAACTTTTTGGGGGGTTCCATCCAGTCTTATTTTAACTGAGGTAAAGCTCGTTATTTTTTTGATTTTCATCATAAAAACGTTTACTTAATCTCAATTTTCTACAAAATTTTTTATGTCTGTATTTAGTTCTATTTTTTTTTTTTTTTTAGGGGGGGGGAGTAAATTTAAGCCTAACGAGTAAATTTTTTTTCGTTTTTGATAATTAAAATTTGAAAATTTATTACCTTTGGATTAATTACCCCCGTTTTTCTGATTATGCTATCTGCTTTCGGAAAGTTATTTCGTTTTACCATTTCGTTTGTTTCCATTACCGGGTGTTTCCCCCTCCACCTTTGTCGAATTGAGATTGTTCAAAAAAGACGCCTCACATTTTTTTCCCATATATGTTTTTCCATTTTGTGTAAACAGGTTTCTCGAATAGGTGCATTTTCACTGGATTGATTCGCTTTGAATTGGGAATTATTTTCTTTATTTCGTTGTTCATCACCCTTGTTTTCTTTGGTTTTTGTATTTTTCGCATAATTTTTCCGTCGGATTTGTTTTCTAAAAGTATTTGTACATGGTTTTATTATGCGTAAAAACGCGGGGTAATTTTTCTCCTGATTTTTCTATTTATGTTCTGCCATGGTCTTTGTTTTGCTTAGTCATATGAATTTTCATGTAAAATTATCATTCCAAAATTTTTTTCGTACCTTTCAGCCACTTATTTTTCTTTTCAAATATTGCAGCGATTTTTTTTTCTTCCTTCTTTTCATTCTTTTCCCAAATTTTCTTAGATTTTTGCAATTTCCCCGTCACTTTTTTTCAAAAATAACACATTTTTATCGTTGTTTGCTTTTAAAACATTTTCATATCTTCGAGTTATTCTTTCAAATTTTATGTCACTTCAAACAGTTGTAATGATGTTTTTCTTTTGATGTCTTTTCTTCATCAACTTCTCCTGGGGTAATTTTGGTCTGTTTTTCAGGTATAATCGATTGTCCTTTTTTAATCCATTCACTATATATAGCTGCTGGTTTTTGAATTTTTGGGAGTTCCAGTAAGCCTGTTTTTTTCTCATTAAAGACTATTCCACACATATTTTATAGATTGTTTATTCTGTATGATGCAGTTTAATACTCGATTCATCAGGGGGTAAATGTTTATTTTTTACGTTCTGCCCCATTTGAACACTTTGTCCGTTGGGGTTATCAATCCCTTATCATTTATATCACTATAAAAAGCACTATAAATTTCATAATGATGTTAACAACTCGGAATACATTTAATGTTTTCCCATTTTCCCTTTTTTTTTAATGTCAAAAAAGTTTCCTTTTTAAAGTTAGATTAAAACTTCTAACTTACTTGTATCTCTTTTAGGATTTTCCCCTGTCCATCCCGGGATAAAATGTTTAAACTTTTCTCTGATAAGTATGGGGATATATGTCCGCACTTTTTTGTTTTTTTAAAGAATTCCCCCCATTTACAAATAAAATTTACAAAAAAAGAAGTTCGATTCCTTGTGTGGATCTCATGTATAAAAAAAGTATGTTTTGGGAAATGCACAGTACAAATTATTTTTTGGTGGGGAAGCATTACAGTAAGACCTTTAAGGCAATCTGTTTGGGTTTCAGGGGTTGTTATAGATTAAATAAAACACCAGAGGCTACCAGCATTAAGAGTCAGACGGTATGGATGTGCAGGCTGACCTGGCTCTATACTGGCGACAAAGGCTGTATTACTCTTTATCGTGAGTAAAACAGTCATTCCATTTATTTTATCTTTTTT